>NC_082637.1:76119800-76422830 GCF_030936135.1 Gavia stellata
TGTAGGTACCTCCTCCAAAGACACACATGTACCCTTAGAGATATGTGCCCTCCCGCCATGCACATGCACACATGCTACTCACATGTTGAAATATCATGCGTGCTGCTATCCACACATTTTCACAGATGCCATTTTAGCATTGCTAGGTCAGAAGATTCCCCCAGGTGCTTCTCAGTCTCAGAGATATTAATTCATAAGCTGTTCACTTATTAGCAAGAACTACAGAATCCACTGTGGCAGAGAAGCTCAAATCAGCTGTTGAGGGAACAACCCGTCACCAGGCAAATTAGCAATATGGGTGCTGGTTCTCTGTAAACTCTGCTTATATGCAAGCAGCTGGAACTCAGTTAGCTGTTCTTTAACTGGCAGTGTTTCTAAGGCTAGATGTTGTTTTCTGCTTTTTCATTGAGAAGTTATCTGAAGGTTATTTGCTCAGGGTTTGGGGTTTTTTTTCCCCCTTCTTTGATCTATTCCTTATTTAAAGTCTGAAGTATACAGAAGTTTGGAGAAGTTCACTGTTAATTTTAATTCTTGTAAGAATTTAAGACAGGGTGCTGCCTGCAGCTTCCTCTAGTCACAGGACACTGCAACAGGTAACAGGTTCAGTGGTAATGAAAGTAGCTGCAATAGAGTATGGGAGCTTGGTTCAATCATATTTTTTGACTTCTGACTGAAAAAAAAAAAAAATCGTTTTTTCCGAAATGTAAGAGATGACCTGAAATCCACTAGAAATATGTATCAAACTTTATTCAGTAAAATATATGTATACATGAAAAAGGATTTATGGGGGACATGTCTGCACAAAAGAAATAAAGTGATAAGTAACAGTACTCACGTATTCCATATATGGAAAAGAAAAGGATTTTTCTAAACTCTGACTTCTGTGTATTGACTCTTTTTTAACTCTGTTATGGGAGCTTGATAATTACGTCCTTCCTAAATTTTCGTTTGTGAAAAGAGAAGATAGCTAGGTGATCCACTCATAGATTTGCAAATAAATAAAAGTACCTCAACCTTTGTTTATTACTAAAAAATACAGTAATCTAATGGCTTTCTAATCAGATTCTGGGCTGAAATTCCTGCCACTGAGATTGCAACGTATGGCCCAGATTTTCTTGTTTGTCTGTATACCACTGATAGATGTATTCACTGTTAGTTTTTGGACCAGGGAATAAGGGCCTGATTATAAAGTAGTGCTTAAATGAATTTTGGCATCCAGTTTCACTTAAATGTTAACAAGACCTTTTTCCTATGTCCCACTCAGATTTTTCTTTCAAATGTTGCAGATTTAAAGCCATACTTTTTTTAAAAAACAGCTTGCTTTGTCATCTCATGCAACACCAGAGTAAATGCATTGTGGCCAAAAGCTTTAAGCTGAAGAACACTGCCTCTTCTCCGGTTGTTTATCTTCTGAGACTGCAAACGTGTTGATAGAATAACAGCATTACTTATAAAGATGTCCTGTTTTGTAACATGTTTTGCATGTTATTGTGACTTTTAAAAGTGGAAATTAATAGAGCTGAATTCTGAATTGCATTGTTTAAGATACGGATAAGATGATTTGGGGTAATTCCTTTCTCTTCTTCCAGTTTAAGAGATTTATTTTCCTTTGTTGTACTTAAAAATGGCTGCAGAGGAAGAATGATCTTCATACTTGATTTAATGTATTAGATAGATGTAAATAAAAAAAAAGTAAAGTATGTGTTTATTTCATCTTAATACCCTGATTAAAAAGTTAAAAAAAAATGGTGAAACCATTATGTCTTCTCTGACTATTCTGTTAATTTATTTCACTGTGTCTGGGGACAGAGTAGTAGAGGCTGCAGGGAAGAAGCGTAAAATCTACAGACAGTTATTATTAGCTATATGCTGCCTTAGCTCTTTCTGTGCCCTTCGATCAGACTTTACAAATGCCATGGACAAAAGTCTGCAGGATCCAATTTCTTGTGTTTTCTGGCTCCTTTGCAGGTTTGCTGGCTCCTCTTTGCAGATTGATGCTCAATCCATGCCTACCTAGCACAAAAGAAGGGCTCATGAATGATGTACAGAGAGGGAAAATTCAGTTTCTTAGAGAAACACTGTCTGCCTTTCAGAGGAGTGTGATCTTTCTCAGCAGATGTAGGGTTGCTGTTCTGCAGGCAAGTGTTTCTTGTTGCTGGGAAACAGACCTTGGTGAAATAATAGGTGACTGGTATTAGTTAATGGTTTGGAAAGAGCATCATGAGGAAGAGTCTTGATTTGCTAGTTGAGACTTGCATTTTTGCATTATGTGTGCCTGACATCAAAAGATAAGCCACAGTTTGGGGTTTTTTTGGGGGTGATACTTCTTTCCTATAAAGCCATCTGACTCACACACTCCTGATGAAGTATCTTCCTTGCCTTTTGGGCTAAACTAGCTGCAAATGATCGATTTCTGTGTTAGGTGGGAGTTGTAATTCCTAGTGCCTTTAGCTGGCACATAATAAACCAAATATAAAAAGCTCATATAATATATTGGTTCATGCAGATTAATTTCACAAAGAACATTCAAATTGTGGGTGGTGAACCTTGCTGCTTCCTCCCTTCCTCTTCTCCATGCTCCAAGCTTGAATCACCAGATCTCAGAAGACTGCAAGTCATTGGAAATTATGTCTCTCAAACTCCAGAGTGTGTTTGCTTTGAATATATTTTTAATCTCTCCAAAGCTTAGGAAATTGCATTCATGTTTCATAGGCATTTTTCCTGTCTGACTATAAGTACTAGGAAACTGCAGTATACATTTTCAGCTTGGTATTTTTCCAGTGCAAAAGGATGAACCCCTCATTAAGATTTCAAAATATAAACAAAAAAGGCAGAGGGAAAATTATAATAAGACTTCTTTTTCCCTGAAAGTAACTTCTAGACTATCCTTTCTGCTTAAAAAATGGCATAGTATTAACAGTATTAATTATCAGTATCATTAAATGACAAGGTGGCAAGCTTGATAACAGCAGTAAAGTTTCGACACTTCTGTTTCAGGAAAGTTTTTAATAAGTGATGGCTAAGGACAAAAAGAAAGTGTTTGTCTTTCTACATAAGAACTTTTCCAGAGGACATCCCATACAGCTTGGATTAGTATCATAGAAGACATGAAAATCAGAGAGTTAGATAAGACCTATTATGAAAACCTATTCTTAGATGTCCATACATTTCAAATGTAGTATTTAGGAGTTCTAAAAATAAAGTTTTAATTTTTACCCATCTCCATTGAGCAGAAAAGGAGAAAAGAGAGAGTGAGAAGGGAGGGTCTAAGTTTAGTTTTGCAAAATCTATGACAGATCACATCTGATGACTTTTCTATCAAACAGCTCCACATTTCAGGGTAGAGAACTAATATTAGACAAATGGTCCTAGTCTGGGGTCTGATTCATTGGTATTTCTCAGTACCTATGTCTAAAAGGGGTTTGAATAGAAGACCTTGAGTAAACAAGTTGTAACTACAGTAAGAAATTTCTTAAAACTGAAAATAATACTACTACAAAAGAAACCCATCACAGTCTACAATGACAACATAAAATTTAATTGCGTCTTCCACTGTAGGATTCCCTGTTGATTTTAGATATACAACCTGTTCTACAGCTAACCTAAGTGGTAGTCTAACTACATCATTTTTAAGTGCAATAACTGCCTTGCAGTTGATGCAACTGGATATAGCAACAAGGAATTAATATAGTGTCTCTTAAACACAAGAGCTGCAGAGTGACCAGGAAAGGATGAGGGAGAGAGAGTTCCAGAAACTGGTGCTACATTTGATCCATATCTCTGTCAGACACTTTGGTGGGCCAGATAAGCTCTAAAACTAGTCAGTTCAATACCCTACAGCTAGTTTAAAACCATGGATAATTCATTACCCACATCTCTCTGGTAGTTAAGCATAGCATAAAGATTACAAAAGAATTTGAATTGCTTACTGTCACTTTCACTTTACAACTTTCAGCTCTGGCCCTACTTTTAAGCCTTCCCAGTTGGCATGCATGGTGTTTATGCATAAAGCAATTTAACTCACTCAGGTTGTGTGATTACCAGTTGCCTTTCTGCTGAAGGTTTTGCTGTTGATGTGGGGCTGACAATTCCGGTCTCTTGCCTCAGTGCCTCCTGTGTTGTGCAAGTAATCTCTTCTGACGTACCATCTATTTTAAAGTAATGTCTCCTCATTTTTCATCCTTCTGTTTTGACTCCTGACAAAAGCAAATATTCCTCTGAGAGATGGGAAAGTATGAGAAGAGGGAGCATCTCAGAAACAGTGAAAACTTTGTTTAAACAGCATGAATTAATCCCATATCACACAATGTAAGTGACACGCAATTGCTTGTTGTTATCAGCCATTAAACTTGAAAGCTATTGTATGTGGAAAGAGAAAAGCACATCAATAATAGAGATATGCTCTTCAAAGCCCTGGATGCTTGCAAACCTTTTGTGAACTGTATTCTCACTTCCCTAGATGAGGTGCATCACAGATATTATACTTCAACTGAGGCAGCGGATGGAAACCTGGATCTTGTGCTTTGATTATTTACTAGCAAATTTATAACTGCAGTATTCGATGGTCTCACAAATGCTCATGAGTTTGTCTTTGCAATGCCTTTGTGAGTTATGGAAACGTGACCTCCAATGTGTGGCTAGGAAACTGGTGCAGAGAGAGATGAGAGGACCTCCTGCTGTTGCACAGTGAATCTGTAGCAGATATAGGAAGAAAGGAAGAGTTTTTGACTCCCTGACCAGGTGTCTTTAGCAAGTGTTGGAGATTAAAGCATGTCCAACAAGTAGGCATGACCAACACAACAACCCTCATTAAGTAATTGCCTGGGGCTTCCCCCAGTCCCACCACACTGCAGCTCTGTATAAGGCTATCTCCACTCTTGTACTGTTTTCCTGCCTTGTTCCTGTGGTTCATTCTGTAAACATTTTACACCACCACAGCTGTTAGAACAGTGGAGTCCTTCACCATGGTGGAGTTCAGGAATAATGACATACCCCTGTGACTTTTATAAACTCCAAGCAGACTAGTCAGAAACGCTGCAATCCAAGCTCTCTCATGAATGTATGTCTACCTTGATAAGTATTCCTGTGCTCTGTGGAAGGCCCCTGAGTAATACCACAGTGGAACACACATCTTGCATCCATATGATGTATTCAAACACTTATCCAGTTTGCTTATCCTGGGATTCCTGGAATTTATGGGCTTTGCTCTGATGTTTAATCCCAGATTCCCTTACAGTGTTCCCGAAATCAAGCATCAAGTACCTTTTCTGAGTCACCTTAAGCACAGAGGAAATTGCAAAAACCTGCTATGACACCCTGTCTATGGAGAGGAAAAATACATGTATATGGAATTTTTGGTAACCCCAGCTCAAGCTTTCTGATTGTAGTGCAGCCATTCAGACAGGCCCTTGAGAGCTGCTGGAGCTCTTAACCATCCCTGCTAGGACAGATGATGCAAGTAATAGCAAAGCAATCAGACGAAATAGCTCTGAAACTCATAAAGTAGATGTGGACAATATGATTCATATTACTGTTGTAAATGCTATGATAGAATTGCAATGCTTTGCAGATGCGAGACATCTACGCTTTATCATTTACAATTTTTATCCTCTGTAATGAATACAGGTCAATTTCTTCACAAGTCAGTAGACAAGGAATTTTCCTTGCAATCTTAGCATCTGCCTTTAAATGTGAGGAAACCTAGCTTGACTTTTGACAGATTTCAGCAATCGTCACAGGATGTGACGATAGTGCTTTGCAGACTGATGTGTATTTGTTCCCACCTTTCTCTCTACAGCTGTATTTCTATATGCGAATGCAGACTCCGATTTTAAAAGATGATAAAAACACATTTTTGGCTGTGCATTCTTTTTTGGCTGAATTATACCCTAGGATGACTGCGTGATAGTTTTACTGAAGTCAGAGGCTCTTGCTAATACATAACCAATGGTGGTGTCTTGCCATCCAGATTTAATCACATGTACTGACTTTATAGGTCAGTAATAAGTAAACATTTGTCTTTTGTGGCTGGACCCACAAATCTATTTGATGGAGTTTCTTTTTAAAGTGATCCTATTATAAATAATAATGATTCAATGTTGTGCACAGTCTTTACAGTAAGTTGTACTAAAAAATGTCCTTTTTATAAATCCTGGCTCTGTTCAACCTAGTGCAATAAATGTCTTGTGTTAAGTTAGCTAGTTCTAGAACTGTTCAATCTCTACCACTGCATTTTTGCATTTTAGGTTACTTGCATTTTGTGAAATTATTTCATTTTTCTATAACTTTCTACTACTTTTTATCTTCATCTTGAACCAGATGGCTATAAAGACAAAAAAGCCGACACTGCAGCATTTTAGCTAGTAATTAATAAAATCAGTTCTTCTTTTGCTGCTGCAGCTATACATCAAAAGGAAAACAATTATTGATACTGCTTCTTAGAATATTGTCAAACCAGTGTTTGAACTGCAGCCTCTTGTTCCAACTGAGAGGAAATACAAAACTGAGATTTACGTTACAGGTAATTTTCTACATTTCAGGTAATGTACATCTGTGCCGTCTTTGACTTTTAAGATCTTCTTATCAACATAAAGAATAGTTTATTTGTTGCATCTCTATCTGAACTTTGTTCCTGTGTGACCTGTAAAAGCAATTGCTGCTGTATTCTTAGCTATCAGTATTGCCCATATTATGATCCTTCTAAGGGCCCTTCTTCAGCTAACATAACCCCCTTGAGGTACTTTAGCAATTAAAATGAGTGGCTAGATGCTTTCATAGTTTAATTTATACACTATTCAAACATTACTTAGGCAATGCTTTCATTTGGATAAATTTGCTTGAGCATAATGGAAATTCCCCAGTTTTCCCCTGAAAAATTGAATTCTTCCACAATAATAGTCTCTCAATGCACTTTCTACTCAGTGTTTTGCATAGAGTGGGAGAGTCATGCATGTCTACATGTTCATAGTTAACAGCAGTGATGGGTGAAACTTTAAAGGTCCAATGTAAAGGACAACTGAAAAAAAAAAAGTCCAGATACCAGAGCTTCACTTAAATTATTCAGATCTTGCAGTTGTACAAAGATGAGGTTAAATCTCAGGACAATAATCTTCCCTGTACTACTAGCTTTAAGCTAGGCTGATAATATTTTTTTTTTGCTGTAATTCAGCTCCTGCTGTTCACCACAGCCTTTCAGAATTTCTTAGTGAGAATGACAACAGGACTTAGTAGGAAGGATAATCTCTATTAGCAGCATAGCTACTGTAACAATTAATTCAGCCTGTCTCTGCAATGTGAAGAACACTGTACATATGCTTAGAAGATAACTAAATACACATTATTTATGTATTAAGTATCCACACTGAGCATATGCTTTGAGAATGTATTCCTCTTTGAGCAAGGCATCTGGTCATTCCATCGTTTCCAAAGAAAAATTTGCAAACTATATTCATATGCCTGTTCTCATATATTTGTACACATATCCCTCTCCTTTTGTCACTTTAAAAAGGGACTGAAAAGATAAAATAGGTAGTAATCTCTGTTTTGCTTTGGTTCTCCACAAAAGACAACTCTTTTATTCAAGTATATATGAATTTTGAATAAAAAATCACTGTATCAGAGGCAATATCTTAAACTGAATGTAGTTCCTCGGTGTTGTGCTGCTACAAAGGTAACCCAGATTTTACAAATGGTTGCTAGAAAAGACAAACCAGGAGGCTAACTGTCACATCCCATTTCAAAATACCGATTAGAAATTAAATGAACCCATTCCTGTTTGCCTGAAGAGAGAATGCAAACTAAAACGATTGCGTATTTTGTGCATGAACTGTTTATTCTACATATATTTGGAAGATATTTATGAAAAAAAGAATCCTTAGACTTGCTGACACTAAACAAAATACATTCCCCAGGACACCTACAGAGGGAATCTGGATTGGCCACAGTAATAAGGATGAAGAAGTGCATCTGTTACGTACGGGAGAGTAAGAGCGTGTGTGAGACAAAACGATGCTGCTGGTTTCTTCTGTGTACCTGACTGTGCTCTGTTAATAGATTTTCCATACTTCTAGAACTTAATGATCACAACTTGTTAGGCACATCTGCTGCACTTCTAGCCACAGGCTGGGTGTGGTTTAAAGACAGTGGATTGCTGTTTTGTGCTTCTACCTTGAGATCTGGTCTTCGTTCTCCCTGGGGGATTTTCTTGTCTTAGCAAGAGCAGCTACACAGAGACAGAGGCTTATGCAAGTACACATATGCATGCACACGTATGCTGACATGCACAGAGTTGGATAGGATAATTACTTTGTAAGTATGATAGGGAACAGAAAGCCCAAATAATTACAAAGTTAAAATGTAGAAACAGGAATTTTAGCAGCTAGGCAAAAGCAAAGGCAAGAAATCCTCACAAAAGCTAAATCTCCTTTTAAATGTGATTTAATTCATATCACAGAACACATTATCTATTTGTGGTTTTTATTTTGGGAATAAGCACTACCCAAAAAGCACCACAGAATGACACCAGTTATAATTAAGCTTAGCCAGGAAAATCTTTTAAGCAAGTTTAAGCAGCTTGAACAGGTGACAATCTGTGTGTTTCATGCTGAGGCAATAAAACTTAGGTATAAGCATTTTCCTTGTTTGTGAGCCCCTTTAGGCATAAAAACTCTGGTATCATTATAGAAAAATGGTATTTTAATACATATTTAAATGCCTTACACATTTAAATAACTTTTACAAGTGATTGTTTTTCCCTAAAGCCTTGAATTCTGGGCTGCATGCTTGGACCTCCCACTAAACACTGCAGGTGAGGTCCTCAGCTGGTGTAAATCACTGCAACTCCCCTCATTTCAGTGAGGGAAAGTGTCCAAATTATTGACCTATTGGGATAAGTATCCCAGCTGTCATCTGCTCAAGCTATTTTTGTCAACTGAAGTGTTTGTCAAACTAAGTTTATTTTTAATTAGTGCATTTATGTAGCTATATTTGTCACTGGTGATTGTCTGATTTACACTGGTGGAAGACCTGGCTTGCTGAGAAGGTACCTTGCTTCACTGAAGACATGGGGTGGTAACAGCCTGTGAGCATCCCTTTGCGGCCCTGATCACATTTTATTTGTGCTCAATTTCCCATAGTGGCTGCTGTTACAAAAGGCCTAAAAGGATTATGGAAAATGGGCTTTATTTTTTAAGTTGGTTTTTGTTTTCTTTTGCCTGAAGTTGCCCTCCTGTGCTGAAGGACAGTGGGGTTATCTTTACCTTGTGAATATTTTGTTCAATTAGTAGATTTAAAATTTCTTCACATAGATTAGTTTCTCCACTACTATTGAATCTTTTCTTAAAAATGAATTTTGCCTACAGTTATCCTCCAACACTGCATGAAACATGCACAAGGTGTGTGGAAAGGGAGGACAAAAAGAAGAGAGGCAACAGGCATGAATTCATAGGCGTTAATGTTAAAAAGAGATCACATTTAAGTGACTATTGTTTTTCCTTGATAACCTTTTTCTCACTGCCAACTCTGTTAATGTTTCATTCTAAGTATATTTTACCCAGAACCACTGAATTTTGGGAAACAGATTAAAGGTTAGATTTAATCTTGGATTCATTGTAAAAGTGACACCATTCCTATTAAATACAACAGTGATGAAAAGTGAATGTAAAAACCTCCATGATGCCAGCTCAATACATCAAAACAATACCTCCTCTGTGTAAAAAATTGAATCCCCATAAGACCAGTGATAGAGGCAGGTGGAAAATATTTATCAAAACATTTTAGCATTTTAGTAGAAGTTTCTTTTTCAGTGTTTTTTTATGAGGAAGGAGAAAAAAAACTTCAGCACATTATTCCGTATCACTTTATTAAAGTTATCAGAAGGAGAGGGATGTTAAAATTTGATCATTCTTACTGAAAGCCATTTTTAATCCAAACACTGTCTCTCAAAGACTGAAAAAGTATTAAAACTTATGCCCTATTTTTCACAAACTTTCATCTAAAATTGCTTGGTAATATGCCTGTAATTTTAATGAAAAGTTGCAGAGGACAGGGGAAAGGTATGAAACAGCAGCAATACAGATCCCAATGACTAGACAAATTACTTTTACCTTCTGTAAAAGTACCCTCCAGCTGTGTCTTGGCTTTCCTGATCCCCTCTCTGCATTCTCAGGCCATATCCCTATAATGTCCTCAGGATGTATAACCCTGCCTCCACTGCCTATCCATTTTGTTTTGTGTTTTAGTTTGGCTAAGAGGTCTTGACTTAGCCAAGCTGGCCTCCTGCCTCCCCTGCCCAACTTCTTGCACATAGGGTTAGAGAGGTCTTGCACCCTAAGAAAAGTGTCTTTAAATATCTCCCACCTCTCATTCACTCCTTTGCCTTTAAGGGTAGTTTCCCAAGGGATCCCATGTACTAGCACCCTAAACAGCTGAAAGTTTGCCTTTCTGAGGTTTAGGATCCTGACTCTACTTTTACCCATCCTGCACCCCTCAGGATTGAGAATTCCAGCAGGGCATGATCACTGCAGCCCAGGCTACCTCCAATCTTCATCTCCGGTAAGTTCTTCTGCATTAGTGAGGAACAGGTCCAGCAGTGCCTCTCTGGTTGGAGTCTCCATCACCTGTACTAGGAAGTTGTCCTCAATGCACTCTGGTAGTTTTCTGGACTGCTTGCAGTTCGCTGTGCCAGTTTTCCAGCACATGTCTGCATCGTTGAAGTCCGCTCTCAGGATCAGGGCCTGCGAGAGCGATGCTTCCCACAGATGAAGAAAGAGCTCTTCATCAAGCTCATCTTGTTGATCAGGTGGCCTGTAGTAGACACCAACCACAAAGTTTTCTTTGTTGGCTTGGTCTCTAATTTTCACCCATAAGCTCTCAACCTGCGCGTCGCTGTTCTTCAAAGATAGCTCTGTGCAATCAGTCCAATTTTTGACATAGGCGGCAACTCCCCCACCTCTTCTTCCTTGCCTGTCCCTTCTGAATAGTCTATAGCCATCTATCACAGCACTCCATTTGTGAGATTCATCCCATCAAGTTTCTGTGATAGCAATCAGGTTGTAGTTTCCCATCTTGGCAGCGGCTATCAGCTCCTTCTGTTTGTTTCCCATGCTGCGTGCATTGGTATAGAGGCACTTCAGCTGGGCTATCAGCCACATCCCCTTTTTAGAGGAGCTTGCCCTACTTCCCATGAGGCAATTCACAGGTGTTTCTCTGTTGCTTCCTAAAGCCTCGGCAGCCCCTGGCTTTTCTTGGGTGCTTAGAACTCCACCCCCTTCCCCCACTAAATCTTGTTTAAAACTCTGTTCATAAGTCCAGCCAGTTTATTGCCCCGAACACTCTTGCCCCACTTGGTCAGTTGAGCCCCATCAGCTGTCAACAGGCCTGGTTTCTCAAAGGCATGCCCAGGATCATAAAAACTGAGACCTTGAGCATCACACCAGCTACTCATCCAGCCGTTCACCTATTCAGTTTGTCTCCTTTTTCTTGAACGCCCTTCTCCAGGCGGATAGACAAGACCACCACCTGTGCTCCTGATCCCTTTAACATAAAGTGTCTTTTGATATTTGTGAGTCACCTCATTGCAACATCATTAGACTCTACTTGGAATAGTAGGAACGGGTGATAGTCCACAGGCTTTACCAGGCTCGGCAGCTTCTCCGTGACTCTGTGACATCACATAGTTTAGCTGGTAGTTGCCTTGACATTGGGCTAAGAATCTTAAATAAACCAAAAGTTTTAAATCTACACCTCATTTTCACTAAAAAAGAAGGAATCTGAAGGAAAGATTCCCAGCTGCATTTCCAAATGGCTGATAGTGCTAACCGAGGTCAGGAAAGACTGATTGGATCCTTCACTAACTAGTACACCATATAGGAAAAAAAAAAAAAAAAGAAGAAAAGAAGGAAAAGGAAAAAGGAAAAAGGAAGACATGGCTACATTCAACAGCCATAGGGTCAAAGATAATTTTAAGAAGATCACTAAGTGTGTGTGTGTGAGATTAATTAAAGTGTCACAGAAAACAATGACACTGACTCACCAGATGCGAGATGTATGTTTATGTCTTATTACATTACATAATCCCTGTAACAACTATACCACAATCTCTTACAAGGCTGATGTAGTTATACTGGGAATATCACTGTGACATAACAGAATCTGTCATTGTGTTGGAAGAGATGATGGCCCATGGAAAACAGGGAATTAAATCTCTTCCCTAAGGAAACTGAATGCCAACTCCAATATTCTGTCTTCATCAAAGATTAGTAATTTTTGAACTCTGAAGCTATGTATAATTTCAATCGATTTTACAAATGACAGCAAATTTGTGAATTCATAGTCTTTTTTCCATACATTATTTTATTAAGAAAGAAAAGGGACATCAGCAGTTACTGAGGAGTGTGTATTTCTGAGTTACTTAAATCCTAATGAAGGATGCAAAACGTGAATACTTCTATTGTGCTTATGAGTAACAGCATTTGTTCTGTGACAAACTAGTAAAAAACCAATTTTCTTTTAAAAATGAATAGTCAAAACATCTAATATCCTATTTTCGTACCTGAGGATGTCTTTTCATAAAAACAATGACACAGTTTCTTGAAAGAACTGACTTTGACAACTAACTTTCCACTGAATTGTAGATATTTAAAACTTAATTAAGTTGTAATAAATAGATCTATTTGGAACAGCCTGAAAGAAATATAGAGTGCCTTGAAGGTCATTGATGTTTCTGAAATACCAGAAACTGTACAGTCACAAGCAGCAGTGTAAAATCACATTCTGTGACAGAAACATTAATTTCTAATGTCTGTTTTATCACTATTATCACTAACAAAACTACATCAGCTCCCCTTACAACATGTGGTTTATGTCATGGTGGAAACTTGGTGCTGCATTAATATGAAATATGACTTCAGAATGGGGGAAGGATGCTTTCCCCTCTCTTTTTTTCTTTGTGGAAGACCATAGTGTTGTTAAAGCATCTAGAATAATTACCTACTTTGGGACTCTTAGGTAATAACTGCTGTACTTGCTATTTGATTTAGCATGTGTACTTGCATATTTTTATACTAAATCCCAATGATATAACATACACATACTATATTATTCATGTCATGTACTGATACAACTCCTACTATATAGCTGCAGCAAGCTTCAAGTGGAATCAAACAAAAGGCCTGCCTAATGTAACAGAGTGTTACATAGCATCCCTAAACCCCATTCCTTAGCACCTAAAATTTTCGTCCTTAAGATGGTATCAGTAAAATTCTCAAGTCCTGATTGTACTAAACTCTTTAAGAACTGAAATGCTTATTAAGAGAACTAAGGACTGACTTAGCAAACTTCACACTCACTTAAGGTGTGAGCCCCACTGAACTTTGAAGGCCTACTGGAATTATGTAGTTTATGTTTATACATGTTTATAAGGCTTCAAAAGATTCTTCTGAGAGGAGAAGAGGGTTTTTTCCCCTTAATTTTACTTTTTTTGGAGTGAAGTTTTTAAGGGAATGAAGCTTACACTAGCAGTAATTGTTAATTAGAAAAGGATAAAATTTTCAGCACAAAAGTCTTTAAAGAAATTTTAAATAACAGTTTCCATCATCCAAAAAGGCATGTTCTATTTCTTGATGGAAAAATGAAAATGTTAATAAAAGTTGTTTAAAGAAATATGACATCTTTGCTTAGATATGTTCCTAATGTATTTCTCTTGGTACTAGGCATTTAATGATTTCTTTTCTCTACCTGGCACTTTCAATGCTGGAAAATCAGACATTCAGTAGTGTGTTCGCATTTATGAATATATGTTTTGACTCCTCACAAGAACAATAAATGTAGGATTATAAGTAATTAAATTGAAAATTTTGCTTCAGACTGCTGGTTCTGACTCACTGACAGTATATACAGTGAATTGTCAATTAATACTTCAAGATGTCTCAACCCTTAGCTGTTTTAAACTACCTGAAAATGAACAAAAGAAAGGAATAAATAAGAGAGAGAAAGAAAGAGGGAAGGAAATTGGGGATAGAGGGAGAAATTATCATATGAATCTTGATCTTTTCTAGGAAAAGAAATAGACAAATGTTTTGGTTAAAGGTCCCTAATTAGGAGTGCACTAAGACAAGCCCTGGTTTAACAAAGATTTTTGGCATTGGAAGTGAATAGTTCTGAGTAGACATGTAAACCCCAGTCATGTTAAGTTTCAGAATTCACTCTAGAGGAGTGCCCTAATTAATGCAAAATATGGTCACATAATGGTTACTTTATAATTCAGAATAATTTTTACCTTATTTTCACCTCTCTCAAACACAGCATGCACTGCTAGAAGGTGTCAGTCAATGTCCCTTTTGTTTTATTACCTTTGTGTTTATAGGAGTGGTCAGTAAAACCAACAGGGTTTAGCTGGATAAATATACAAATATACACACATCTCATGGTACATATATCAACACACTGTGGCCTGGAAATCGTTGGAAACTTGGGGCAAGTTCCACAAAAGCAACAAGATGCCTAAGTCTTCCTGTATTCAACAGATCGAGGACTGTTATAGTAAAACCCTTGGAGAGATCTCTTCCCTTGCACACATCTACTCGCTGTATTGCCACTTAATTTAAACCAAAGAACCAAAAATAGGGGTAATAAGCAACAGAAGGGAAGGAGGTGATGAAGTAGGAACATGTAGTGAGATCACACTATAAATGTACTTACTTAAATGAGAAAATAAGGTAAAATAATCTGTCTCGGCTCCCCAGCTTAGCTGTCTAGCAATCTGTGGTTACCTTCAGACCTAGCAGAATACATAATCTTAAGAAAAAGTTTGGAAGAAGAGAATCTGGTAGTGAAACTGATATTCAGAGCAATTAAAGGACATATTGAACTTCCCCATCTTTGGAGAACCTTTCATCTTTGCTGGAGATGACCCATCCTAAATAACTCTTCCAAAGCCTCACACTGAGTTAAGTCTCACACAGAGCAGAAACTCAAATTTTACTCTATTGCCCTCATTAAAAAAAAAAAAAACATACTGCTTCACTTGAGGTGTGGTTACAACCCATTCAATCGCACTTGAATAGGAAGTGCACATAGATCAACAGCCTTTTAGTCTCACATCTTCTGTGCAGAAGTGGATGATCGTTAACATTTTGAAAGAATGTAGTCTTAACGGTCTGACCTCTACATAGCTTCATAAAAAAGTGGATGAATTATTTAAATATGAAACCCAATTCCTGCACGATGCATTATAGCCAGAAATGCATAGCATAGAAACATGACACTTTAAGGTAGTACTCAACGACTTCCCGTTCTTACAACTGCCTTATATATGTGCATTTATGACTATCAAAGTTGTGGAAGAGAGGGACAATACTGAGGATTGGGTTTGATGAATCAGTCCTTCGTTAAGCTGCCTCTCTCGCAGACTGCTTCCTGCAGGTGTGGGCATGTATACTGTTCTATCCCTTTAATTTACAAAGCCCCAGCCCAACCCAACACTTGACTGTATATAGATGTTTGTCTTACCTCTCCTCCACCTTTCTAAAGTATTAAATCCTAGCAAGCAAATGCTACATTCCCTGTTACCTGAAGACACTCACTATACATTTCCCACTTGGGCTTGTAAGAGTAGAAGAAAAATTCCTTGCAGCTGCACCACCTGTACTGACTCCTACAAGGCAAGGGACAACTTTCCAACTGTTGGAGTATTCACAATTATTTTTATACGGATTTAGGCCTGCATGGGTACTCTAAGACAGATTCTGTGGTGCACCAGAGCACACTCATTCCTTCTGTAGCTTCTACAAGTTTACAATATCTTCAGGACAGTTTAGGCCACTGAATGCTATCAAAGCAATCACTTTCCTCCCCTGCAGGGGAATGGCAGAAACAGAAAAATGCAAAAAGACCTCCAGCCAGTTAAGAAATATGCCCCAGTATTAGAATTCTTTTGTGGGAATTTAGCAATGCATATTTATGGTCTAAGTTAGCCCACATTTTAGATAACATTTTTCAAGCTACATTCCAAAATAGCAACCGTAAGCATTGCATGTTATGCACAGTCAAAGCTTGGATTTGCACTTACCAACATTGATAGGTGTGTCTGGCTTTATCCAATGTACCAGAAAATCAGTTAATGCATACTAAACTTGTGGAGTAGGAGGGAAGGTTGAATCTGGAGACAAGCTCAAAGCTGTTTCTTTAATTTCTGGGGTTCCGTTGCTGTCAAAAGGGAGCAGTTCAGTTTCAGGAATATGGAAAAAAACCCATCCTATGTTTTGCTCAGCACAGCACTCTGAAATTTCACATGGCGAGGAGCACTTCTTGCCACGTATAAGCTCTCTTGGTGTTTCAGAACATATGGTATGCAAAATCACACACTGTTCTATGTCTCCTACCATGAGTAAGAGCAGCAGGTCAAGCGGAGGAGCAGAAGGTAGGATTAATTCCAGATTTGCAAGCATTTCTAGTTCGATAGTATTCCCTTACTTTAGTGAAAATGGTACTAACAGAAAAATTAACCCAGTATGGCAAATAGTGTAAAACACCAGGCTTTAGAAGGGAGGCTGATCTTAGGCAGGATAACTATCCTGCCTGCTAGCTTTAGGAAGCCAGTGATCCACTGTGTTACTAACGTGCTGATGCATGGTGCCAACATTGAAAGATGAGGGGGGAGGATACAGAGGCTAAAGTCTTGTGTTACATTTCCATCCGCACATGGGACATTTGCAAGTCCACCTCCCTCCCCCAAGACAATCAAGCTGCTTATTTTCCCAAAGTGCAAATACATTTATAAGTGTTGTTCGTTGTGTCTTCAAAACAGTGTGATGATGTGTATTTACTCACACCTTCACTGTAGACAGTCTTCCATGCAGGGTACAACAAGGTATTGCTTAGACAGTCAGTGTAGATAATCAGCAGATGCATCTGCCTCTATTTTCTATTTCAGTGTGTTTACTGTAGGAAAATGGAAGGAAAATGATGGAAAACTTCACTTTAAAAATCCAGTCCCAACCACTACACTATTTTGGACTGCCTAAACAATGTACTATGTGCAATGTTTGTGGTCTAGAACAATACCCCTTTTGCACTCTCTTTTTCACGTTGTAAGGCATGCTATGTGTTTACAAATAGGGTCCCTCTACGGCACCTTCTGGGTGTTATCAAACCACACGGAAGTTATATCTGAGGAAGCAGTGTATTTATGATCAACACTCTATATGAAATGTTTTTTAGAAAATGGAATAAATGTAACTGTACAGTGTACCTTTATTTCACACCGACATTTTTACGCAAATTTACCAAATCTGTTGAGTAAGTGAAATGTGAAAAAATCATGGCAGTAAGGGTAAGAAATAAATGATCATATAGGAAAGTGGGAAAATGCAGTTATTCTGAAGAGATAAAAGGAGGGATAATAAGATAGGCAGACACACTAAAAAACTCTTCTAGAATGCAGGTACTATAAAAAAGGCTTTCAAAAAAAATGGTGATCAAGTTTGAGGGACAGAGGTAAGTATGTGTTAAATGATGTAGGAAGATAGATGAAAGGAGGCAGAAAGACAGAGAGAGAGAGAAGGACAGAAAAGGTTTATGAGAACATTGTTTTGTTTTGGAAAAAACAATTGGTGGGATTTTAAACACAGATCTGAGGGTTAAATTGATATAGAAATATTGCATAATGGATGTTCCTGGGTCCTCTTTCCACTAAGAGGTGGGTATTTCGGATTAGCAAAGATTGAATGCATGTATTTAAATTCCTTTAACTTCATGATGATTAGTCAACTAAGAATAGGCTTTGGTTTCAATACAAATAAACAGTTTTAAAATACAACCTTCACTCTTATTATAATTTTTTCAAATGAAGATTACAGCAGCACAAGACAATACAGGCCTGCAGAGAAGTCTCCAGTCTCACACCCTGCCCAGAGCAGGCTCAGCCGTGGGGTCAGACCAGGGCTCAGGCCTTTATCCTGCGGGGCACGGAAACTCCAAAAAGGGAGGCAGCACCACTTCCCTGGGCCCATCCCCACCACCTGGCTGTCCTCACAGGGAAAAACGTTAAACTAGACAGTCCCCAGGGCAGACCTTGTGGGACCCCACAGGGCACCAGTGTCCAGGCAGATACCATCCAGTGACCACAGCCTCTGAGCCCGACTGCCCAACCAGGTATTTACATCCCACCCAGAGCCTAACATCCAGCTTGGCTACACGGACACCGCGGGAGAGTGCTGGAAGCCTTGCTGAAGTCAATGTAAATGATATCCTGTTCTCCACTTGTCCTCAAATACAGTCATTTTATCACAGAAAGCAGCCAGATGAGTGACATAATTTTTACCCTGAGTAAATCAATGCCCACTGTTCTCCATCACCTTTTTCTTCCTCAACTGCAGAGATATGTGCTCCAAGAGGCTTTGCTCCATGGTTTTGCTGCTCTTTGATGTGAAGCTGAACGGCATCATCCTTTTATCCCTTTTTGATTACAGATGCAACATTTTATTTCCTTCTGTTGTCACAGACTTTCACTGCTCTTCAAAGCTGTCAGTGGCTTTGTGAATGCATTTTCGAGCTTGCTTGGCATCTTTGGATGCAGGCCATCTGCTCCTACGGACTTGTATGGGTCAAATTCATGCAGGTCATCCCCGGCTCAACCCACATCCATTGATAGTTGCTCTCTTCCCTGAACCAAGTTCCTAAGCATAGAGCTATAGGAGACCTTGCGTGGTGAAGTCTGAGGCACAGAAGGCATGGAGCATCTCAGCTTGATCTGTGTCCACTGTCACTGAGTCATCTGCCATATTCAGCAATGATCCCACATTTTATTTTGCCTTTTACTACCAACGTAGAGGTGGAAGTGCTTCTTGTTGCCCTTGACCTATCCCACCAGTCTTAGCTCCATTTGAGATTTAGCTTTCCTCATACCATCTCTGCATGCCTAGGCAATGTTTCTAAATTCTTCCCTTGTATCCTCTCCCTGCATCCACCCCCCATATGCTGCCTTTTTATGTTGGAGCTCTGTCATGAGTTTCCTGCTAGCCAAGACAGTTTCCTGAGATGTCTTCTTTTCTGCCTAAGGATGCATTCTTGTGAATGGACTTCTCCATCTTTGAATCCTATTTCTTAGTATTAAGCTTCTTTGTGGATGGAATTTCCTTGTTCTCATTTATGATATTGTGCTGTATTGCTTTTCAGTTATTCTGTCAGCGTAGGAGCCCAACACACTGGGTGTAAGGATTTTCTGTTTATTTATTTATGGTAAGATGTAGTGGCTCCAAAGAGTTAACTGCTGAGAACTCTTGTCTTTTTGTGCTTTGAGAGCAGGTTTTAATACAAACACATCGATTGCTAGGCTGTAAGCATTGTTATTGCAGAGTGGCAGGGTTTGTTCATTGTTATCAAGGTTCCAAAAACCCCTTCTGAGACAGAAATCAGTTCTGTACAGATTGAACATCAACTTACCTAGGATAGGGCAGGTTGTCCTACTCAAAAATTCTAGGAGATTTAATTAATTTTTTTTTGTTTTTCATTATTAAACTGCTCTTTATGGTAAGTACTCTGTGAACAAAAGCTATAAGCTATGTGAAAAAAGAAAGTAAGCAACCATGTAAAGACTTTTTTTCCCTTTCTTCCCTCTTAGCTCATTCATTTTGCTGAGGGTATCCTTGCTCTTGCTAAGAGACAAGCACATTAACTAAAAGGCCCTGACCTAGGATGTAGTAGGGATTAGGTTGGAGAAGCACCCTTAGATGGGCACTGTTAATAAAATACTAAAAAGCGGAGGGACTCTGCAAATAATAGGCTGTTCCAGATGGATAAATGGCAGCTCCAAGTTGTTCGTATTTTGCTGGAATTAAAGGGTTAAAATTAACAGGAATTATGGAGTTTTGGGTTTCAACTTTTTTTTTTAGGGAATAAACAAGTTTTGTCTGTATATCTGTTCTTATTCGAGTCTCTTTTACTGCTGCTCATTCCTAGGATAAAGAATAAAAAAATGTATTAATTCAAAACACTTTGCACTTACAAAGAATGCTTTTAGGCTAATCATTCTGTCTTCCTCCACCCCCCACCCCCCCCCTTGTTCTTTCTTTCTGATCTCTTTACCTGCCTAATAGATCACACAAAAAGACACTATCAATGTGTCAAGGCCATACTTTAAAAGGAAATATTCATTTACAGAGGTTGCGGTCTCCATTCCTTCTTTGAATAACTGCTGTCTAACAGTCTACGTCTCACTTCCATGGCTTGCTAAATCCCACAAGATGCCATGTCAGCCCTCACACTGAACAAAAATTACTGTGTATTTCATTTTGTTTCCATAGCTGACAGATGCAACTGCTTTAGATGCTCAAAGTGATGATGAAATAATTGGAGGTTAATATATGATAAGGGTGTCTTTCAATGGACGGTGTTTTCTCTCCTGTTTTTTCACAAAAAAAACCTGTGAATCATGATAGAATTTATAATCTAACAGTTTCAGCCCTGCTTTTAGAGTTGTTTCTGAAGTACTGTGACACCAGCATGTATACCTAGGCAGCAAGCATACTGGGAATGGTGCTCAAGGAGGATACATTCTGGCTCCTCAGTTACAGCTGTCCCTCTCTTACCTCTTGTAGCCATCCAGAAATTATAACAAGGCATGTTGTTAGTGGCCTGGTTTAGTTGTTTCTTATTTTGTCTTGTAAATATTATGAGTGAGTGAAACTATGAGACAAACTCATCAAATGATTCAGACATTTTGATTCAAATCAACAGTACAAAACTGACACAGTTGTATTAATCTGTTAATTTAGAAACATGTTACACTGGTTGGAGTTTGATGGAGGAACTGGAATGTGATGCTGCTTCTGGTTCTGTACAGCTTGTTGCACAACCATTGGCCTCTTTTCTAACAGAGACAAAATATTTTTCTTGATTTTTCATAGGAAATTTTTAGATGCCTAATAAAATACAACTGATAAATGTTTTGCATTTGAAAATCTGTTTTTTACTGCCCTCACTTTCATTTATGGCAGCAGCCACCTACTTCATCTGCTCTTACACCTGACAGACCTCTAACTTACAACAGCCTGCAGAGAGAATACTTGTAAGAGAGTATTTATAACAGATTATTTGTGCATAAAATCCACAGGTAAAAAGTAAAAAGGAGGGGTTTGGGCAATTAAATACATTACCCAGGCTAAAATCTTCACCAACCAGTATCAAAAGCAAGAAAAGCTGCTTATACCTAGTTTTTCTGCTGTGCTTTATTTTTTGAAGAAGAGATCAGAAAAAAACACCCACAGACAGTCCTGTCTACCCTCAGGAAAATACACTTTTGGTCACTTCAGAGCTTTTAACATTTAGACTAAAATACAAGGTCAGTAAATTTTAGATCTGCTTTTCATGGTTTGTGATACCCACCGCATCTGAAATTTGGTGGCATATTAAAAATAAAATAATATAACCTACTGTGGACCTCAGTGAATTCTAAGCACATTGAGTTTTATTCTTTTCTCCTTCTATTCCTTGAATATTTTTAGGTGGTGGGTGCTTTTTGAGAAGTGATTGCCATGTTCAGCACTTAACACAATAGGGCCATTTGGGAATTATGTAAATATGTATGTATATATAAATGCAATAGGAATAACCTATCTGAACTATTAAACTTACATAAAATTCTCCAGACTTCCTTGAGAATAGCAACTCCTGCTTTGTAAATAATGTGTTTCACTACAGCATTGCATGTCCTGAAGTATGTCCACATCGCTCGGTAGTAACGTCAAAGAGAGATGGTGGCTGTCTCCCTGGCCAGCCTGATAATTCTGTGCTGGTTCTTCCAAGTAGCTATGCCCTTCATCAGATTGTGGTTAGGGGTCAGGATCAGGCCTGGTGAGGGGAACAAGGGTCAGACACAGATCCTAAAGAAATTTTGCTGAAAGGAAAAAACAGGTTCTAATTACACTTGCCCTTGCCTTTCTCCACCCTCTTGGTCTTAGGATTTGTTAACTGCAATATCCTCCTCATCTTTTCCTAAAATGAAGTATAACATCAGACCATATACAGTTGCTTACTACATAGTACATTTTTCAGTTGAATGTTTTTTCTTAAACATAATTCAAGTCAGCTAGCCAAAAACCACCTGCCATGTCTGGAGCCCAGCTGTTGTCTTGGCATTCTTTGTTTATTCTGTGATGCAGAATCTCAGTTTTGGGTGTGTTGCCCTTTTTTTCTTTTCTACATCATCTTTGACTCTCTAGCTGAAGTCCTTCCTAGTAAATGGTGATGAAGCTTGAGTGCACCATGTTTACCCATATAGCGATATATCACTTTTCACCACTGTTGCACTTAGTATTAGCTGATCACTTGGGATATCAAAGCATTTGCTCCCTTTTTGCAAGTGAGATACTACGTAGTGTCATTTGTATTCACCTTGGGCAGATGCTGAGCCTCTGTTCATTTCATTGAAGAACTATTTATGAGGCTGTAAAAAAGATGTGTTTCTCCAAATAGCCTCCAAATTAAACTTTTAAAAGTTTAATGTTGGCACACAAGAATAATTACAGTTATAAACCATTAAACATTTAGAGGAAATTTATAGTATTGGAGAAGAAAATTTACAGCTGTGGTCAAATGCAATAAATTTCCACAGAAACATTTCTTTCTGAGAATTAAAAAATGTAATGCTTTATTAACAACACCAAAATGCACAGGTGATGTCTTTAGACATTATTTAGATAGGAAGATTCATATCTTTATAAGATACTGTTAATTAACCCTGCAGAAGTGTGCACACATACACATATATAGCCACACACATATATGTTCTTTTTTATTTGTTTGGGTTTTTTTACATCAGCAAGTATGAGGCTCTGAGTTCACTCGTTACATGAGGCTGCATATGCTATGTGATTCTAGAAGGCAGTCCAATGGCATGCAATTTTCTTCCAAGAATTAAGATGTTGCAATTATCAAATGCGTGCAGGGCAGTTAACATCTGTGAAGCTTAGTCAGTCCTTTAGCCAGTCCTTAGACAGTCCCTTTTCTTCTATTCTACCGTGTCTGTGATTTAACATTATACAAAATAATCTCACTTCAATCCTCCAAATCTTTCTACTCACAGAGCAAAATTTATGGGATCTGTCTCTGCTCTGCCTTCATGCTATCTAATAAAACTCTATTTTTTAGGAATATCTTCAAATGAAATTGGTTTATTTGAGACAAAATCCAAATCCTATGGAAGGAACTCAAAAGACTCGCATTAATTTCATGCTATTTTTCACTTTAATTATTCCATGCAACATCTAGCTCTCCTGGTAACATTTGGATTTTGTCTTTTCAAACAAAACAGGGATGACACATATTTCTTTTCAATATTTTATGCCTAAGTAGAAAAAGAAGCAGCATTTCAGATTCCTTAGCTACCTTTTGATTTCACTGAGTCATTATAATTCATTATGCACAGCAAAGAATCATATATTTACAATTGTTTAGTTTAAAGGAGACAGTAAAGCATACCACTGAAATAGAATAAGTCAGAAATATTTAACTGAACACATAAATTTGACTGTAAACATTATGGAGCAGAGCCTGTACCTTTCATGATTATAGGCTTGCACAGCACAATAGGACATGTCATGACCTTTAGATGTTATTACAGTATAAACAATGAACTGACCATATTTTGCAATAAATAATCACAGAAATAAAAATTATTATTTAATATCTTGTGGACGCTTTGTGTCAAACTCTATTGCATGTTTACATTATGACAGGCAACACCACCTATCACAAAAATCTCAAATTTAATTTAACAGTGCAGTGCTGTCTTTTGCACTCCTCTCTTACTGAAGGCCCTGGGATTATTAAATTCTTATTGATAAAAGCTACTTGTTTGGACAGTAGTTGGTAGTCTTTGAATGTGTGAATGAGAAATGAGGAAATAAATTTGAATAGAGAATCAGACTCTTAGGTGTCTTCCCTAGGTTTGATGCTTTTTTTCCAAGAGAACTAGAGTCTCCTTTCCATAGCATTCCTGCTAAGACACTTCAGATGTCAGAGGTCTCAGTCCAAGGTCTCAAAAGAACTTAAATGCAGACAGCAAAACAGTTGCCTGCAAACTGCAGGACACTATGTTGGCTGGCAGCCAAATGGAGTGAATGTAATGCCCCAAAGAACTATTAGGATATACATATATGAGACCACAACTCGCAGAGGAAGTGCAGCATCCAACAGACCTTCATGTCGTCTCTTTTTTTCCTACTGTCCTGCTTGCCCTTATCACTCTCATGCGTTTCATATATTTGCAAATTTGTATAATTGTTTCTTGTTAAAATTAATCCTTTCATTTAAAAAAACAGTGAAAAACATTTTGAAATTACTTTTCTGCTCAAATGTGGTGATTTTGTCTGAGCAAGGATATACGAGAAGGTGACTTGTCTCACACAATTTATTCATCTACCCCACTGTTGAAGCAAATCAGAATCAGAAATTGCTGCCTGGCAGCATTTATAAGTGTTCAGATTGATCAAAAGGTCTGAACAGGTGAACTCAAGTCATTCTAGAAACCTATTGACAGTTATTGACTCTAGTCAGGACTGCAGGCTTCCTTTGTACTAGGTGTATGTGATCCTGGCTGTACTTTACACACACAATCCAGACCAGATAGACTAGATAAATATTGTTAGAACATGGATATTTTATAGAATGGGAATTTGTATCTTGTTATCCTTGCTTTCCCCACCCAGATAAGCAAGAAGGCAGTAACAGTGATAGTTTCTAGTGATCGTCAGTAACAAAGCTCAGATGTATACCTTCAGATCTAAAGGACCATGTATTAAGCATGCTGCTGATGTGCCCTTTGTAGAGGATGGAAAGGAAAAATTAAATAAAAGTAGAGAAAAAAGCCCAGTGAAAACAATAAGGGAAAGACCTTCAAATAACTTCAGCAATTGAGGCTTAGGTTCTGAAAAAAAGGAGAAAAGATGACTGGAAAAGAGAATCTAACTGGTTTTAAACACTTTTAGTGCTTACTTTTGTAGGGTCTGTATCACAGGGTTTGTTTGGTAATACAACCAGCTAAAGGAAATACAGTGATGGATGACAGGTGATTATCGTTTCTGTGCTGAAAAGCCATTGTAAGGCTGAAATGCTTTCAGAGGTGCCGCAGCTGCAACTGATCTCTAAGCAATGATCACAACAATTTGCAAATATATATTGATGAGTATATCACTAATATGCGGCTTTGAATTCAAGAAGTAGGGCAGCTGCTTTTTTGTAGTTTGTCAATGTCCAGTCTACTGAGAACTGTGTCTGTTCCTATCTGTGAGGGCAGCTGCCAGATACCTTTTCAGGCTGATAAAATTATAAAGAATAAAATTAGTATCTATTTAAAAAGCACTCCTCTACCTCTTCCTCCTTCCTACAACAAAACCCAAAATGTTCAAGAGTAAAACCTGAGGTTCCAGTTTCTGTGTGCAGCAGATATGTGAAACTGCTGACTGACTGATTGATTTAAGCTAAAGGTAATAATTATGGCTTTTATCTTTATGTGACAGAAAAGCTCCCAGGAAATCTATGTCCAATAAAGGTGAGTTCTTTACTTTCATTGGTTTGATAAGTCAGCAGCAAAGTAATAAACCTAATTTCTTTCTTCTTGCTTATTTATCCTAGGGATGGTTATTGACTTTGTCACATGAGAAGAAATGGGTTGTTTCCTTATTTATGCATAACATTAATTCCTCCTTCTCTAAAAAAAAAAATCGTGTATAGGAAAGACCCATGTTATATACCAGTTTCTCTAATAATCGGGGTGCGTTGTGAGTGGATATAGGTCTAACTTAAGTACTTTTTCATTACTTTCCTGTTCAGTTTCTAAATTATTTTTCTAATTAAAAAGCCAGGGATATTACCCTAGAATTATCTGAAGGGCTTTGTTTGGCATATTCTTATATTTTCTTCCCTTAGATAAGTTTGCGGGTTTTTTTTCCTCTTTCCTGTAGGTTAAATGCTAGGTTAGGGAAACCTGCCAAAGGAAAACAGGATTTAAAGCTTTCCAGCCTGTTACTGACTTACTTTTTCACAGAATCACAGAATGATAGGGGTTGGAAGGGACCTCTGGAGATCATCTAGTCCAATCCCTCCACCAGAGCAGGTTCACCTAGAGCAGATTGCACAGGAATATGTCCAGGCAAGTTTTGAATATCTCCAGAGAAGGAGACTCCACAACCTCTCTGGGCAGCCTGTTCCAGTGCTCTGCCACCCTCAAAGGAAAGAAGTTCCTCCTCCTGTTTAGATGGAACTTCCTACGACCAAGTTTGTGTCTGTTACCTCTCATCCTGTCACTGGGCACCACTGAAAAAAGACTGACCCCATCCTCCTGGCACCCACCCCTCAAGTATTTAGAAGCATTAGTAAGATCCCCCCTCAGTCTTCTCTTCTCCAGACTAAAAAGACCCAAGTCCCTCAGCCTTTCCTCATAAGAAAGATGTTCCAATCTCCTAATCATCTTCACAGAACTTTGCTGTACCCTCTCCAGCAGTTCCCTACCCTTCTTGAACTGGGGAGCCCAGAACGGACACAGCAGTCCAGATGTGGCCTCACCAGGGCAGAGTAGAGGGGGAGGATAACCTCCTTTGACCTGCTAGCCACACTCTTCTTGGTGCACCCCAGGATGCCATTGGCCTTCTTGGCCCCAAGGGCACATTACTGGCTCATGGTCATCCTGTTGTCCCCCAGGACTCCCAGGTCCCTTTCCACAGAGCTGCTCTCCAGCAGCTCAGCCCCTGACCTGTACTGATGCATGGGGTTATTCCTCCCCAGATGCAGTACCCTACACTTGCCTTTGTTGAATTTCATAAGGTTCCTCTCTGCCCAACTCTCCAGCCGGTCCAGGTCACGCTGAATGGCAGCGCAGCCTTCCAGTGTGTCCGCCTCTCCTCCCAGTTTTGTGTCATCAGCAAACTTGCTGAGGGCACACTCTATCCCTTCATCCAGGTCATTGATGAATATATTGAACAGGACTGGACCCAGTAGTGACCCCTGCGGAACACCGCTTGTTACAGACCTCATTTTCGATAATGACTGTTACTGCACGTTACACGATTCAAGGCATTCTTCAAAAATGACTGATGCCTGAACTTCTTTCAACTTCAGGAAGACAGTTTATGGGCTGCAGCACTGGAACACAGGACAGCACAAGGACAGTGGCAGTATGGCTGTACTATCCAACAATCTAAGCAAGAAGATGCTGAGTATTTATTGTGGAACCTCATGCTAAGGTTAGGTTGGTTCTTACCAGACTCTTATTACCAAAGAAATATCGAGCTACTAATGCAATATAGCTAACTATCGAAAGCTTGGGAATTTGTTGAGCTTTAACTGCAGTTTAATTTATAATGACTTAGATGTCAAACATTTGTAAATTTCATTTCCTATTCTTAACAGATATAGGAAAACAGGAATGAGAGTAGATTAAGATCAGAGATAAGGACAGATCAGCTAACATAAAGAACTGTTCCTTGTGACTAAATCAGGAAATATCTTGTACTTAGATTGAAGCACTACAGTATCTTAGAATTACTTGCTTCAGCCTTTTTGTTTATGTGTATGTTAACAGGATAGCAGCTATTCCTGTGGCCAAATCTAAAGAATGGTGTCAAACTGTATTAGGATAATGGCTTTCATCCCAAGAGATCTCCACACTTCAAAAATGCAGGCACTGTGTTCTTGCTTTCCCATCTCATTAAAAGTGAATTGTAGAAGAATGTGTCTGGCGCAAAGGAGTATCTGTAAGCAATCATGAACATGACGAAGTAGAGTCATTCCTACAATAAAACTCAGCAGTTGCACCAGTGGTCATGCCCCATGGCACAGAAGGATAGAGATGGAAGAGGAATACATAATCTTTTTTTCCCCTGATTCTCTCTTCACCGGATAAAAAGACTGACTAAATTTCAAGAGAAAAGAGAGAATCTACTTTAAAATCATTAACTTTTCCACTTCTTACTCTGTGTTTGAATATAGTACATCTTGGAAGGCAAGCAGAAGCAAACGTCATCATGTCATGAAGTTTCTCGCATCAGCTTAAATAGCTTTTGCAATTGCTTTATATTGATCCTGTAGCCAGGAACGGATGGAGTATAGTAGCTTCCTGGCCATAACTCCTTCTGAGGTTGATGTGTTAAAGGACCATATTGCTTCGCAGTAACAGTAGAGAGATATCTTATCCATTTTTTGTATCTGCACATTGTGGAAGGCAGACACACATAGCTAAAACCTATGAAAGCCATGACTACCACCAACTCGCACATCACTGCCACTAAATAATAGGAACTGAATTACTTGTTCCAAAGCTAGGGTACCTGCATGTTGGGAATGGAGGGGAAAACTGATTGGGCTTCCTTGGCCTGTACAGTTAGGGGACTAATAAGACAAAAAATCCAGTTATTTTTGCCAGATCTGTACTGGTCTTGTACCTGTCTGCCTGTAATATGCCTTCAAAGACACCTGGGGAGGCCAGAGAACTTTAATGTCTCTGGGTGAAGTAAATTTCTTCCAGAGGAACTTCTGAACTTGGTCAGCTGAAGCTAATGACAAAAAAAGAAATTTGGGCAGCAGTAATCCTGGGGCAAGGGGCAGAAGAAAGGGGAGAGAAAGGGGAGATAATGGCAAATGGGAAAAGAATGTGCAGGGGCAACTGGGTGAGATGAATAATCAAGGAGATGATTAGCAAATTTTGTGTAATTTTATAAAAGGATTCTGTTTCAGCCCCCTATGAAAAGAAATTCTGGGCCAGACTTTCTGCAGCTATTTATGAAATGCAGCAGTGCCTCTCCAGTTCAGAGAGACTGCACCAGTTCTAGCTCACAGTTGTTCTTGGTCTTGTCATCGGTCTTCACCTGCACTCAGTTATTTGGGTCTGAAAGGCTAACTTTGTCCCTCAGACCATTTAGGATTTAGGTCTACAAGGAGCTGCTAGCAAAGAGGAGGCCTCAAATAGAGCATAGTCAGCAAGATGTGATGTTCATATGTGGTAAATGGAGAAAACAATACATCCAATAATTCACCTATTCATGAAGGGAAAGAAATGTCTGTGGTTTTATGACAGTGATGTCAATTAAGCATCAACTGACAGTTAAAAGAGCATTTATTGAGACTTAATAGGAAAGATGATGGGTAATCTTTAATAGAAAAGATGATGTGTAATCTAGTTAAAATTATAGGACACAAATATAATTAGATTTTCCACACATAAAAATTGTAATGAATATTTAGGCTCTTAATTGGATTTTAAAAAGCCAGCAATATTGAGTTAATAATTGTGACAACTAATAGAGTATCTAACTAAATGTCAGTATTTTTATTAATTGATATTTAATTTTCTGTAGACTGTCTTTGCAAATGTTAATTAAATGCCAGAAAATTCCTTACAAATTTTAACATATTAATAACCTTAAATTATGTCTTTATTGCTTACATAATTGTAAGTTAATTACATGGCTACAGACTTACTCTTTACCCTTTACACAGAGCTCAGGAGGATGAGGTTTCTTATGGTCAATAAACTCACCTGCTTATTAGCTACACAAATGGAAAGTGAAGGCTGATCCTGTGTAATCATATTCTTTCTGTGGTGTAGCACATATTAATTTCTGGGCAATCCCTTGTTCCAGCCAAAAGAATTTGAACGAGGTGCAGTGTAGATTTTTCCTTATTTCCAGAATATATATGGTAAAAGCTCATTAATTAGGGCTGTAATGGTCTGGGATTCAGAAAAAACAGTGAGAAGTTACAATACTTACACTCTTAATAATCGAAATCTTGCAGCTGCTTTTGATGACTAAACTATTGCCATTAACTAGCTTTAACATTTGTAATTTAAGTCATTCAGAATAAAAGAAGAGAATTCAGGTCAGCACGCCCAAATACTTTGTCTTTTGTCAAAATACTGCACGTATTTATTATTCAGAAAGTCATCGAATAATTCTGAGCAATTCTGTAGCTCAGCCCACAAGGTACTTCCAATCTCCTGACAAAACAATTTCTTCTTCGTGAACAAGGCTCACTGCTAATCAAAAATACAAGCAAGTCCAGGACTCTTCTTTCCCTTCTTAAGGCCAGACATTTTCAGGATCCTTATTTAGATGCCTAGGGTCCCACATCTAAGAGGGAAGTATGTACATGAATGCTTGGTTCTGCTGTATTGTTCAGATGTTTTGGGACTGCTCAAGTTATGGCTTCTTATTCATTCTAAGTTGTCTTACTTGCAAAGGAGAGAGCTTCACAAATACTGACTTATATTTGGTCTATTATCTCCTTACAAACTTTTTTCTTTGATTAAAAGATAGCGTGCAGAAAAAGGAGCCATCAAAGACATAGACCTAAGTTTTTGGAGTCATTGTTTTTTGTATTTTCACTGTGTGAATTAGCAGTAGTCATACCTCAGTGATGTACGTGAACAACATCAGCACCAGTGGCTTGATTTCTGTTTTCTACAGCTTCCATGCAAGAGTAATCTATGGCTATTTGCAGAAGCATCAGGTGGGGAGTTTGAGGAAAATTCGGATCAGTGAGAAGGCTGACAAGTCAGATTTGTAACTGTAAACCCCCTACTTTTCAGAGAAATAATACCCTGTATTACTGAAAGAATGACTGTGCTTGCATTGGTTTTCCATTTTTTGGAGAGGGATATTATTTCCTCTAAACTAAGATTCTGTAATCAAAGCCTCTTTGGTGACATTTTGGCCATTGGCCAAGTTTTCCTTGTATGCACATTAGACAGCCTACAGAAAAAGTAGATAGTGATATTTTAGCTACTCTGGATGTTTGTGGAAGTCAGTCTGTAGGACACGTATACTATTCTCCTTTATACACCTGAAAATGTTGAAAGAAAGTTTGTCAGCTGAGTGAAGACTTCGCCATCTTGTTTGGGAAGCAGTGTTTCTTAATAATTTAGCACAAGGAGCAGTGTTTGTGTAAAAACAGTAGGCTGCCAGAAATGTCACTTGGGTGCAGTCATTTTAATCCATGCCCTGTCCCTTGTCAATACAGCTGTTTACACACCCTGTATTTTTCTCCCCGAAGAGATCACTTCGTCCTTTGATTTCTGGCTAGAATAATTTTCTTTCAGTAAGTGAGGATTAATAATAAATTCATCCTTATATGATTTTTCTGGCATCTGTGCCATAACAATTACATTACTGTTGATTAGGTGTGGAAGACTTTAGTGGACCAGCCTTCTGCTTCCTCCTTTTTTTCAAGATGTCACTTTGGAATTCAAGTCTGAGTTCTGGTAGGTAAGACATATAGTCAAAAGTAGGAGAGAAGTTGTGGTAGGTTGACGCTGGCTGGATGCCAGGTGCCCACCAAAGCTGCTCTATCACTCCCCTTCCTCAGCTGGACAGGGGAGAGAAAAACATAACGAAAAGCTCATGGGTAGAGATAAGGACAGGGAGAACTTGTTCATCAAATACCATCATTGGCAAAACAGACTCGACTTGGGAAAAAAAAAAAAAATTTAATTTATTACCAATCAAATCAGAGTAGGGTAATGAGAAATAAAAACAAATCTTAAAAATACCTTCCCCCCCGCCGCCCTTTCTTCCCAGGCTTGACTTCACTCCTGATTTCTCTACCTCCTCCCCCCACAGCTGCAGAGGGGGATGAGAAATGGGGGTTGCGGTCAGTTCATCACAGGTTGTCTCTGCCACTCACTCCTCATTAGGGGAGGACTCCTCACACTCTTCCCCTGCTCCAGCATGGGGTCTCTCCCATGGGAGACAGTTCTCCACGAACTTCTCCAATGTGGGTCCTTCCCACGGGCCACAGATCTTGAAGAACTGCTCCAGCATGGGACTTTTCCACAGGGTGTAGTCCTTCAGGAACAGACTGCTCCAGCGTGGGTGCCCCACAGGGTCACAAGTCCTGCCAGCAAACCTGCTTCAGTGTGAGCTCCTCTCCTCGGGTCCACAGGTCCTGCCATGAGCCTGCTCCAGCGTGGGTTCTCCATGGGGTCACAACATCCTTTGGGCACATCCACCTGCTCTGGCGTAGGGTCCTCCACAGTCTGCAGGTGGATATCTGCTCCACCGTGGTCCTTCATGCGCTGCAGGGGCACAGCCTGCCTCACCATGGTCTTCTCCAGGGGCTGAATCTCTGCTCCGGTGCCCGGAGCACCTCCTCCCCCTCCTTCTTCACTGACCTTGGTGTCTGCAGAGTTGTTTCTCTCACATGTTCTCACTCCTCTCTCTGGCTGCTGTTGCACAGTTGTTTTTCACCTTCTTAAATACGTTATCCCAGAGGTGCTACCACCATCACTGATGGGCTCAGCCTTGGCCGGCAGAGGGTCCGTCTTGGAGCCGGGTCTCATTGGCTCTATCGGACGTGGGGGAAGCTTCTAGCAGCTTCTCACACAAGCCACCCCTGTAGTGCACACACACACACACCCCCACACCCCGCTACCAAAACCTTGCCACCAGACCCAATACAGAATTTCTCTCTAGAGATATGGATGCAGCTGAAAGTCCTTTCAAAAACCAAATTCAATAAAGCGCATTAAGTGAAAGACACCTTTTTCCCTGTATCTTAGAAGTGGAATTTCTCTGGGGACAATAATGACAACCAGATTGTGTGATCTATTTGAAAAGTATTGAAGGGATCCTGATATCAGAGAAGTTGACAGGAACGTATAAGGTCTCATGCTGGGACCTGATAGTGGTTTTTAGTTAGTAAACTGGTTCTTTGTTCAGTAAACCTGTTGCAGCTGCAGAGGGTGATATACAAACAAGCAAGCTCCCACTGCAATTTCTAAATCATTCCCCACTGCAACCTCAGGAAACCCCTTTTCCTTCTCCCCATTCCCAGCAACACAGCCTTTAGCAGCAGCCCCTTGCTGCAGGTAAGATGACATGGCCATCAGGTGCACTTGTCCTCTGAATAGTCCATCTTCTCTTCTGTCTTCTACTGCTGTTAGTGAGGAACTTGTTTCTAAGCTATTCTCTGATGGTTTTTGTCCATGCATCTGGGTGATCTTCTGAACTTGGCTCTTTGCATGGGTTTCTGGCCTTGTTATTGAGCCTGTGTCTACTGGCATATCAGTAAGAGCAAGGATATTGACAATATAGCTCAATAAAACTACAGACAATCAAAATGCACAATACACTGATGGGGAGACATTTTCAGCAGTGATTTTCACCAGTATCAGGATCTTCATCATCCAGACATTGTTCCCACTCCTTATTAAAGTAATGTGTGGATGTGTGTGAGAGAGAGGCACAGAGAGATATTATACACTTGATGTCAGTGAGAATGAAAGATGCCTTGCCCCTTTCTGGATCAGGGAACAGCAGTGATTCAGGCAGAATTCAGGCAGGTGTGTGGGGTACTAAGCTGATAAAAATTAGGGTAGCTCATAAAACCCAATAATTTGCCTATTTGTTTAGAGGTGGGAAACAAAGAAAAACAAGCTTAAAATTAGATTTAGTCTTGCTTTTTCTCTTTGTCTTTACACAGCGAATGAAAAAAATGGAATAATGGTAAAGGCTTTCCTTGCCTTTTCTTTCCACTTTATCAAAGCTTTAACTTTTTGAAAGTTCAAATCACAAAAGAATCAGTAAGGCTCTGGCTTTAGCACTTCAGCTATTTACAGGGCTTGGTGTTTAAAATCTCTGAGGAAGATAGTTTGGGTTGAACGTAAGTCAATTATTGTTCCCTGGTTTACCGGTAATAAAATTCAACAAAATTTGTAATAAAAAAATGTCATTGGGAATCTTTTGTTTCCAAACAACCTCACCCCAACATACTTTTTGTTTTAACCAGCTCTGTTTTCTGTAACAGCTGTATGTTCAGGTAGCTCTTCTGAAGGTGTATTCAAGGCAAAATATTTGAACAGTTTGTAGGGGGTATTTAATTAGTCTAAATCAATGCCACAAGCAACATAATTTTTCATAGTGCCTCTAAGTGGAGCTTTTATAAATTACAGTTGGTGAAATCTGTTCTGCTGCCTTCCAGTTATATCCTGATTTTACATTAACTTAATTGATGAAGGTGATTTCATATTTGTGATACGATATGATTTCATGTGTGATAACTCTATCTTATTTTTTAATTTTCTTTAACCTTCTAGCCTAACATCTGCATACTTCTTTTATAATTCCTGTGTTTTATGTTGTTATGTGACTTTGTACTTTTCTCCTCAGATTTTGTTTAGTTTCAAGCTGAGTAATTTTGGTTAATCAGCTTTCTTATATTCCAGACCATGATAATTGACATAGTTTCTTGGTTTGTGTAGTTTATTCTACTGTTTAATGGATTATATTTTTTTAAATGTCAACCTCTATTCTGGAAATAATATACCCCAAACTCATTTTACATTAAAATTAAAGGATAGGCTTCTAGATAGGTTTGTGCATGATTTTTCTCATTTCAATATTAAGATGAAAATATGCAATTAATTTATATTGATGTGTTTCCTGATTTCACACTATGCATTGAATATATTGACGTCAATCAGGTGTCTTTGTATCTCATTTTGTTAATTAAGAATGAGTGAGAAAATCAGAGAGCTCTAAGTCATACTGTATTGGAATTAAAGCATGCTCAAGTGCTGACTTTCTGAGCCTAAGAAATGTTTTGCATTCCCTGTTAGAAATATTTTGAAGCACTTTCACAGCCATTGAGATCTTTACATTAATATAATTATACTGATGGACAGTGAAAAGAAATTTATACAGACACATGACCAGTGACTCATGTGAACAAACACACTTTTACTTGCTATAAATCCTGTAAGTCAAATGTGATTATTGCAGGTGCTGCAACTTTAAACAGGCTAAGATCAAAGTACATTAGGTTTCTATACCCTGTTATATGAAGACTCTTGTAATAACCCTTTATTTAACTAGGTTGTGCTAAGATACTGGCTTATCTGTGTATTTCTAATCATCATCTTGTGTAACAAATATAAAAAAGTTAAGCTAAAACATGCTATAGCAATACATTCTTAGGGACATATTTTGAATAATATTGAAGTTGTGGGATAATCACTTCAATGCTTCAGGATAAAATTTCAAATTAAATATTTGTTTAAAAAATGGGGTATTGAAATTTTCATGTTTTATTCAAAATGATCTCTCCTCCAGGAAATCTGCATATAATAGTTTTATTTTCAGGTCAACTAGTTCTAGAAGTGCAAAATCCCATTAGAGTTTCTATAGCTCTGACCTCCAGATGATTTCCAGCAGGAAATTATAATTTGTTTGCGGTTTAGGTAAATTTTACAAAAGAGAATTGTGAGAACAGACAAGTAAACCACAGGCAAAATGCATAGAATAATTAATCTTATATTTCTCTTACACTATGATATGAGTTTAAATATATCTGCAGGGTTAAGCCAGTTGCGTATAAATCGGTTCTGAGTAGTAAAATTATGCTTAGCTTTCCCGAAGTGCATAAACCTGTGTTTTGTTTTCAATCTGCCTGATGTTTTCCATGAGTTCTTAAGGACATGGTTCCTTGTGTTTGGATATTTTATATTTTTTTCCTAGTCATATGGAATGTTAATGGAAGAACTGGTGTGTTATTTTGTAAGAAGTCTTTTAAAGACTGTCACCATTGGGCTGACATTTTTTCTTCCTAAATCCTCCATGTCATGTATGTAAGAGACTGAAATGTACACATGTACAACACATACTAATCCACCGTACTCATCTTGCAAAGTCCAGAATTGGGAAGATTTTCAACATAATTCAGTTGTCTTCTGTGTCAGTTTGCATTGCCAGTGATTTGGCCCTGCTTTCAAATATTATTTTTTTTAATTACAATGAAAAAAGACCCTTTGTGTATATGCATTTTGATTTTATGAGTTAAAAATATTATCGCAGGTATATTGCTCTTCCCTTGATAGAACAAGCTAGCCTTATTCATGATACTGTATATGTTCTGACATTTAAAGAAAACATTTTATTTCATATGGTGGTGGCATCAGTGAGTTTGTTACAAGAACTCTGTTTCCCTCCCAGCTGCTTACCAGCCCATTAGGTGCTAATTTCATGAGTATGTAGTATGGTCTTGACTTTTAAGGAAACAAATTACACCAGTGAATCCAGTGGTTTAGTATGCAATGGGTAAGTACAAATCACTATGTTCAGTAGTAGAGGTGTAGGTTTTCTCCTCTGTGGCACGACATTATTTTGTTAACATTACAGACATTAAGGACTACCTGCTGCACTACCGAAGTACTAAAGATTTTTTTGGGATCGGCAGCACACTTAAACCGGTTCTCAGACAGTGAAGTGGTTAGTCCTCCAGTAATCTTAAGTGACCAAGTCTTAAGTAACCAAGACAACAGGAACATCACTGCCATCAGATGAGTATTTTTGTCCTACATGGATTTTTTTTAATGCTGGTTAAATAAGAAAGTTCAGGACCTCAGAATTACAGGCTTAGCTTTTGTAAGGATTCTTATTTACAGTTGTATATCAGATTTGCAATTGAAACTGATATAAGAGTTCTGCAGTTTTGTTATAATTCCATAAAAAAAGGAAAATTGTTGGAGATAAGCCATGAGAGTAAAAGAGCAGTTCAGTGACAATTCACAGTTGTCAAGGATATAATGTGAGAAGACAAAGGAAGAAATTGAGAATAGCAGTTACAGAGATTTTTAAGTTTCATGAAAACAAAAGCATTTTTAAAGTTGTGCTGAATAGGTCTATATAATGTGGAAAATGGAAAAAATATATAAAGCAGAGGGTTATGAGTCAAAAGGAGGTCTAGGCAAAAGGAAGTCTAGACAACAATTTAGCAAAACTATTAATTAAAATAAGCAAAAAATCTTTTGTTTCTATTAGAGCAATAGGGAGCAGAAGCCAAAAATTAGAAATGGGGAAAGAGAAGTTGTTGCTGAGAAGTTGGTAATAAACTGGTATTTATTCTATAGGTCTTTTGGAACTCATTCTCCATAATGGACCAACTAGGACAAAATTTGAGCATAAATGTGTCTAATAAGAAAGTCTTTTATGAAGAGTGGAGGAGTGAATGCATTTTTCCTCCTTGCAGACTTACCCTAGCTCATCAGCTACCCACGGAGATCCATAGAGAAACATCACTTATATCTGTGGACTCTGAATCATAACCTGGGTGAAATAAAATACTAAACTCCACTCCTTATATAATAGTCCAGAGTTGTTTTGTAATGACTTATTTAGACTGCAGGAAGAAGTGGGTTACAAAATATGAAATGCCTGTTGATCTTGCAGATTATATGCAAGTAAATTACCTTGTTCACCCTGCCTTTTTCTCAGCCTGAATAAGGATGAGCCAAAGATTATCTCATTTTAGAAAATAAGATCCTCACAGCTGTTTATGTAAATAGACTTTTACTGAAACATTGGCAATATCTGCATCTGCTCCTACTCTTGCAATGGAAATCATTTCACACTCATTGCCCTCTTTGATAGGGGTGAGCTGAACTTGTTCTCTAAACCATCATGATACCACCTGAATTATAACAACCCACTAGTCAGGCTTTATTGTATGTCTTTATGCTTTGAACAAGACTCCACAGGGTATTCTTTCTCCTTTCATTTTCCTCTCTGTCTTGCCTGTCCTATAATTTTCTTCTCCTCCCTCCCCTCCCTTTTTGGGAGGGGTCCTCTTTACTGTTAGTTTAATCTTCCTCAAAATGTAGCTAAACTAGTGTTTATCTCATCTCCTGGTGTGCATTGGGTGTTATGGCTACTAGCTGTCAGAAACTGGGATCTGCAGTTGCCTGTAGTGTTTGCCAGGAGTGTGAAGAGCTTAAACAGATTTGAGTGTTATATAGATCTAACCTAAATACAAAAGGGGTATCAGAGCTAGTTACAGGACTGATGTCAATCTATACGAACAACTGAAAGTCATTGTCACCATAAACTGCATGCAAAGGAAAGCAGCTATAACGTATATGAAAGCCATGGTTCCCTGATCCCCCCAAGAACATTCACAAGGTTCCCAATGCAACCTGGTTTTATGGTAGTTTTAATAAAATGCTGATTCGTAAGCATTAAGATCCTACCAGACCAGTAATGATGTCAAAATTGGATAGCTATCTAAGTATCAGAATTTCTATGGTTAGGGAATCTTTAAGCCTTGCTTAAATCCAGAAGTTCAGAAAAACAAGGAAAAAAGCAACAAAAATTCAATACTTAAGAAACCAAACCAAACAAATAAACAACAAAATCCACCACCAAAAACTGAATCAGAGGTTAGTAGCAAAATTAATATATTTCTTATTTTTCCTGGAGCAGGTTTATTTATTCTTTATCCAGGTTAGAGTTTCTCTTTAAGGATAGAAAAATGAAGAAGAGAAAGTCAGTAGCACGTAATGCAAGGGTGCTGTGAAAATGCCAGACAGATGCCATCATTGCTTGCCATCAGCTGTGGATGTATTCATATCTCATTGAACCTGCCACCAAGGGTAGCCAAGTACAATTCACCGCGCACCGGGGCAGCACTACTCACAAGGCCACACAGACTCCTGAGGGGTCATGAACCAAAGAGGAAGCCATCAGCAACTTTGGTATAAAGCAAATAGTTTACATTATTTTTTAAGGAATATGCATGGAACATCAAAGACAAGTACGTGTATTTGAGCTTGAACAGTACTGCAAACATACATGCAATGTTCACTTACATCATATGCATGTGGAAAGTGGCTCTAGAAGATTCTGCAAGATCTGAACTTGTCTTGATAATGCAAAGTAAAGTTTTTATAAAAACTGTCACTGCTGCAGAGATAAACTTATTTCTTTTAAAATGATGTAACCATTTCTTCCTTGGCTTTAGGCAAAGTCCTTTCTCTTGTACACAGATACAAATGTCCTTTAAGCCTATGAATGTCTTTTGATTTGCATTGTTTATATACACAAACCCCTATATATTTTACTGTAATCACAAATGCATCTTGCAAGTATACGATCTATTTCAATTATTGTAAATACAATTCAGATACTCCTCGTAACTTGCATATTTATATTATGGAACAGATAATGTTGGGAGATAGCAGCCATTTGTGACTATTGATAATGGGCAATTTCATATAGCAGAGTCCTAACAGGCATTTATGAGGAGCCTTCCAAATGTATTTAATCCAGTTAAGTGAAGATTCACCAATGTGGTAAATTCCTTTATTCAAATATGCATGTTTTTAAGGTGTCTGTGTGGTCTTTCACAATTTATGCCTCTGCTTTATTCACTCTTTTACAAAGAAATACAGTACAACAGTTTTTTAACGTGGAATCTTAAAGCTTATTGATGTACCTTCAGCTACATAAGGAGTTAAACTGAAGTAAATTATGTCCAATATTGCACTATTGCATGGAATTGGGAGAAATCAGTGTGAGTTGTTGTTTTTGGTTTTTTTTTTTTTTTTAATTAAGCATTCCTCCAACTGCAGGGATATTGGGCAGAGTGACAGCACTATACTAGCACAGAAATAAAGTAAGTACAGTTGAACAAGCCAGTAGTATTCTGCATAGCACTGCACTGTAGTCTACAGAGAGCTCGTGGCTGACTTCAGTGTTTATAGCCTTTATACAAGAAGAATAGAAAGCTATTCCTGTACTTTTGTCCCTTCCTAATATTTCGGTTTATTAGAAAGCAACTGTAGATGCAACTCTTTCCTACCTTGATGTGTCCTTCCTACCTTTTTCTTGCCTGGCTGGGAAACTGACTGCATTCCTTTTTACTGCCACTGACAATTACTAATAAATCTTTGTGTTCTTGCTGGGGGGAAGGTAGACCACCAGTTTCCAACAGCACATGTGGACAGTACTTTGTGGCATGGATAATTCCTCTGTTACATCAAAGATAGCTTAAAACAGTTGTTTGCATTGTTAACATCAGATGTAAACTAGTTCGCTCTTTGAACTGTCATTCCAGAGGATTATTCCTTTAATTCTTTTCATTGCTGTCACATGTACTGACATATAGCTGGTGTTGCAAAGGGCTGTTGACATGAGCAACTATCTATCATGTTTTTCTGTATTTTTTTTGTCCTCCCACAGCCGGGGTTGATCCCTGCCTGGCATACAGTTAGGCGTCTTTTCTCACTTCAGCAAGGCAAGATTACTTGACACCAGTTCAGAACTGCACTTGCCTTCTCTCTCTTTTTTTAACAAAATGGTACAATCAGGCACTATATTCAGATTTGTTGAGAGACTGGAAAAGGGTGGGAATTTTTAGGGAAGAGAGACAAACAATTAGTAGCTGAAAGGGAATCCTGAATGGTAACGTTATCTGTTTGTCCAAAACTAAACTTTATTATGGCAGTTACACAATATCACTGAAGTGGAGAAGTTTCTTTTCCTCTCTCATTCCTTAAAGGTAGAAGAAATCTATAAAGTTTTCTATTATTGGTTCTGCTGCACAAAGAGCACAAAAAAACCCAGGGCTCAAAACAAAACGCTTTATTGAATAATAGAAGAAGGATGATATCAATATGTTTTTATCTGTTCAAAAAATTTCTCCTTAACGGCTTTTTGGTGCCCAGTGCTCTAATACTCTATGTGGTTACTAATGGCTTTCTAATCTCATCATCTGCAATGCTGGAGTTTTAAATCTATTTACTTTAATTTCATGACATGTATCAGGGACAAAAGAATATATTTACTGGCTTTGTGTTACATGTTTTTATTAGATTAGAAGGTGCCCAGACGTCTTCATCAGGAACTCGCATTGCAAGTTCTCAAGGAGGGAAGGAAAGAAAAGGTCATTCTATTAATAATTTCAGTAGTCAAATAAAAAAAGCCAGATTCTTGATGTATTTTTGAATTACAACATATCTGGCACTAGTTTCAGTCTGGATTACTCCTTTCCATAGTCTGCAGCTTGCCTCTGAGGTATTGTGCTGTACCACCTGAATCTCTTTTTCTTTTCTTTTCTTTCCTGGGTTAAAACCAATTTTTTTTTTTTTTTTTCTTCTCAGGAGGTATGGCTCTGACTAAACAATTTGAGCATGTGTGGGGATTTGGTGAGGGGAGAAAACCTGTCAATAAATTTCCTTTAATCCTCCTGAAATTTTTCCCTGAAAGAAAGCTTAGCCTAGAGCAGCTGAGATATATATATGGGGAATCTCAATACCATTTTCATCCCTTGATAGTTGACTTTCTTTGCTATGGATTACTACCACCTCAGTGCAGAGTAAATGACTTCTCTTTCTGAGGGGAGGAATATTTAACAGGAATGGGAAGGAAATCATGTGAAATGCACTGTGTCTGACCCGTCCCAAAAGTAGACAACTCTATTACAATCCTTGTAATTGTGAGAAAGGATCTTTAATTCAAAAGCAGATGTGGTTTTTAGGTCCAGAGATTTTCAAGTTAGTCTGTCAAGCTGGCTGACATAAAGCTGTTGCAAAAACACAGACCACAAAAGAGGAAAAGGATGGGTTTAGCAATTAGTGTACGATCGTATATAAAACTGGATTCATCTTCAGCGCATACAGACTTGCAGGCTCGACAGTGACCCTTGCTTATTCTTCGTTGGAAAAATGCAACAGAATATCTTACCCTGTGGAAGCACTGGAACAGGTTGGACAATATGGTGAGAACACTCTTGAGCTTTCCAGTCAAGATTGTCTTTGCAATCCATGCTGACTCTCTCTGCCTGACCCCATTATGCTGAACGCTCTACCTGAATGCAAAAAAGCGCCTTCCTCATGTGTTTCTGACAGAGCAAGAACAGAACCGGGTGTTCCTTCCTCCTCCTTTGAACCTGCTAGGTTGGTACAGGTATTTAGTAGGCACAGTAATATGAATGTAAAACTTGTCAGTTCTGCTGACGTTCCCTGCTTTGGGAAATGCTATCAGAAGAGAGAAAAACAAAAAATATACTAAAGAGCTACTTGTGAATTTAGGAAACCTATGACATGAACCTTAGAAAGTACTGATGCTGAGTCTTCATGTGTCTGACCTGCTGCAATGAGGGAGCAGGTGTTCACAGTAATTTTACGCTGTATTCAGAAACTTTTCAATGAATCTGGGTGTTCTAGCTGAATATCCAAAGGCTGTTATTGCACTCTACAGGAGAAAGCAAGTTGAAATAACACATTTCTGTTATGGCTGCAAGAGCCAGTTCAGATCCTAGCATTCTAGTAAATCAGTTTCTCCCTGTGCAAGAGGACACAAATCTGTCAGATCCAAACCTTGGCTGGGCTTCTGCATTTTTTTGACCTTTGTTGAAATTTGATTGATGCTATTCTGATGTACTCCATGAACCTTTAGAGGATAAGAAGTTCAAAGGTTTCTTTGAACCTATTTATGTTTCAGTTTTATGTTTCATATGCCATTTATTTGTTACAACTTTATATCCTGATACCAAGCACCTTCTAATAAATCATGCTTGTCCTCTGTAGTAGTATCTCACCTAGTGCTGAGAATCGTTAAAATACCTGATAGTTTTTCTTAAACAACTCCTGTCCTGAAATCATTCAGGAGAATGAACCTCAGATGCAACTTGTCAAGTATGGTTTTAGTCCCTGTGATTTCAGAAAAAATGTGTGCTTGCATCCCAAGCACATTGTAACGTAATAGTGTCCATAATCTTCTCCAGTTTTACAGGATTCCCTGTATTTCTTAGATTAAATTGTTTTCTCTGCAGAAATAGGGTTTAGTGAAAAATTAGAAATTAGTACATGCTATAATTACAGTAACGAAAAAAAGGGATTAGCCTAAAAATAGCTTCAGTTTATTCATACTTTGTATACACGGCACAATTGCTACTGAAAGCTAGAAGAAATTTTGCAGCAAATTTTGATACTACTCTTTGTCACACCTTCATTAAAAAAATGTATTAAACTTTCCTAGGTTTATTATTTCCTATTCCTATGATGCTGACTCAATGGGTTTAGTTAATTTATTTATTTGTGGGGGAAAAAAATTCCATGTTTAATTAAAAAGGCATAAAAGAGAAAATAACACCTTCGGGTATCCTAAGCGGTATTTACCACTGCTTGTGTTCTAATTTGGGTTTTTGCATTTAGGTAACAGCAGTTTTTAAGCAGTACAAATTGGGACAGTTGTATTGAAATTAATGGACCTACATTGGGTAAAATAGCTCAGAATATAGCCTACTTGGTTTGGGGTTTTTTTGTTTTTCTGACATGGAATGTAACACAGAACAGTGACTTCTGGATCCTTCCTGATTGCTCTTAGAGGAAGATTTTGCTTGTAAAGACTTTCTACCTGCATGCTTTTCTTGGGTTACTCTCTTGAATTTGGCAGTCAGGCACCCGAAGTCTTTGTCAGAGGCCTTTTGGGAATATCTGTTGTTAGCTGTATCACTCTTTCTTTTAGCAGTTAGGAAAACGTCTTTTACTCTCAGTGCGTTTGCCTCCTATTTCTCCTTTGTACTTTTTTTAACAATAATATTTTTTTCCCCTATATTGTGTTTTGTAGATAATTGTGAAAGTTACTTGTAGATCTCAGATCTCTCTTCTAATTGTAAATTATAAAAGGAGTAAGAGGCTTGGGGATTTTGAACAGAAATTTGGAAACCACTACCCTCAAGTGAAATGAAAAATGTGTCTCATGCAAAAGAATAGGCTTGAGACATAGCCTGCACACTTTATAATTTGCCAGGGCCTATATATGTGAACATGGCCTATACAATATGTGATGAATAGCCTTAAAGGGGAGCATTAGTAAAATAAGTTAGAGCAATGCTTCTCCCATGCTTTGGCACAAATCAGGACTATTTTACTGGCCTAAGTGGAAAGCTTGCAGATCACAGGCACCGATATTAGCAGGCTGTTTTTTTTTCTTTAATGTCAAAGTGACTGTGATCTTGTTCCTATTTAAAGATATTACTGTAGAAAGAGAGCGAGCTTTCTGGACCGTTGGTTTAAAAAGCCACTCAGAATTCAGATGTTTACCCAATTTCAATGTGATTATCAGTAACATCTGATTCTGCTTTCCTTCCAGCCTAATCTTTTCCTGGAAAGAAAACACTCAATCATTTCTAATGGATTTTTACAGTTTATACAGATGAGACCTGAAGTTAAAAGCTGACCTGTGGCTTGCATTTTTTTTGACCTTTGATTTGATTTGGGTTGGGATATTTTTGTCCTTTGTTGCTTCCTCTGCCACGAAAACTTCTGCCAAGCAGTCACTAAAGTGAGAAAACTTTTCTGATACCATTCCAACTTCATATCCTAAGTACAGCAAGAATAACCAGGTAAGGAAAGCGTACACACACTGGCTTAACTTCTACTCTGGAGGTCACTGGCTGTTGTGAGAGTGTCTTTTTTATTTCATGTAGAAACATAAAGAGAACACATAAATCAGTGTGACAGGGAATGTTTGTGCATGGATTACTTGTTATTCTCTCCTCCTCTTTTGCATGCTTTAAACACATATGTTCAAAACCTTCAAGCTTAGAATGGCAGACTTATTCCTGAAGTCAGGGTAGATTCTTCCTGAAGAAAGGTAAAGCACCTTTTCTTTGTTCACCTTTTACACCACTATATGAGAACGGCTGTGTGCCACTTGCTGCACTAATGAGAATTACTGCACAAGATAATTAAAAGGAGACTACCAGAGAGAAATTTGTTGTTTGCTTTTGCTTGTCATAGTCTCTGCTTCCCTGTCACTAGTGTAAGCAGTATTAAATTTTTATTTATATTTGTTGTTTTTATGAGGTATCTCCTCAGAGGATACTTTGACTGCAGAAGTCCGATACCTTTTAAATCATCTAGCTCTCTTTTCTCTTTCCATTTTTAATATAGCCTGGTTTAGATCTATTTGGCACATCTCTAGATAGAAGTGCTGCTGCTCAACTGATGTTGCTTTCTAGCTCCTTGCCTCAATTACAAGGTAACTCCTAGATATTCCTGTGAGTTGTTCAATAAATTCTCCATTGAAAGCTAAGGGCAACTGGGTTAAATCACTCTTGAAATGATTTACCTTTCTTCAGTGCCCTTTTCCATATATTGAAGAATATGGAGCAAATACGTTTGCTGCCTCAAAATGAAACAATGATTAATACATGAAGACAAATAGTCAAGAGAAAAGGATGCAGGTTTAGCAACAATGGAGGCAAAAATCGTAAGTTACACTTTTTTCCACTTTTTTCCCCATAGAAATAGATACACTTTTAAATGGTTCAACAGGCTGCAGTAGGAGGAACATATTAACTGTAAACAGCTTGGCCATCAAATCATGAATATTGCATTTCCTTGCATTACCGCTGAGATTGACTATCACTCTAAAAGGGGTCAAAGAATGAGTGGAAAGATGGCTCATTCTAGCAATAAATAAACAAGAAACAGGCAACGGTGGGATAAATTCAGAGACTTTGTTTTGGAGGTTAAAATCACCTCTTGTAGCAGAGGCATTACCTTTTTATTACACCACAGTGAGTGAAGGAGTAGCTCTCCCCTGAATGCTCCTTTCATTTGTTCCTTCCAAGATCCCCTTAGCACTTTATTCTGTGTCTACTAGCAAACAGTAAAGGTTGAAAAACAATGCTATCAGTTAATCACTTCTTTCCTAATACTCACACTTCTGTAGAAAACTCCCTTTTGGTCTTCTTTTTAAATTATTTTATTTACCAAATAGTTTTTTTTTAGAGAGGTTTTGTGTTCTACTACTGTAAAAGTAATGTGCTTTTTAATTGAGGCATTGCTAAAAATTAATTTTAAATACAATTGCAGTTCACCTTCACACTCATATAAAAATGTATATTATAGTGATTTCGTGCCATTAAGCCTTTGTCTTGCTTATGATAAATAGAATTGGTCATAAGTTAATTATTATTCTGCTATTAATTTCCAAGAATATATTGTGAACTTCTTCAGTGAGTTCATGCACGATATGTGTGGGATTTTTCAGAAAATATTTTTCAGTCTGCAGAACAGAGACTGCAAATGAAAATACAATTCATTGTTCGTGATGGGACTTCATTGCTAATATTGAAAAGAATGTGAATATCAGATTCTATTGCATATTTCAATTTGAGTAAATTTTGCTGAATTATTTTGCTATAGTAAGTCATCTAACAAAAAGAAGAAAAATACTGAGCCATTTAATATAGTTACCATTCTTAGAATGGAAGTACAAATTCTAAACTAAAAAATATGATTCAATACTAGAGTATTTCTTCACGAATATTTGCAGTAAGCAAGTGTAAGCATGCTCTGGAAAGCTGATTGCCCTGCTCTGCATTGTAAAATAAATTATTTTAAAACAGTAAGTTTTTTAAAAAGTCAGGAAGAGAACATTGCTATAGCAATGTTGTATCGTTGCATGGCATAGATTTAAGTCTGAGTGCTTGATATTACACAACCATTTACACAGTATTTTTGACCTTTTTTCACTGTATGCTGCATTTTCCATCTAACTCATTCGGAGGGATTTCCTGTACCATACTTTTATGGCCAGCTGACAGTGATATGCCATCCTTTGAGTATTTGGGGTGGAGCGAGGAGAGAAAAACCATAGCTGATTTAACTTTAATCATGAATCACTGACCACTTCAAATCTGATGTGCCATATATATAACCAGAGCCAGTTGTATCAATATCAGTTTTCCAGTTCATTAACTGTATTTAACCAGGGCAGGGCAGGGCAGGGGGACCAGAGAGCGTTTTCATGCATCGTTTCACCCAGACTGTTCTGTTGTCAAGCTTTGTGGAAAATGACAGGAATTGTCATAAAAAGTAAAGAAATTTCAGGCATAGTGGATGCTGTACTTGCCTTTTACTTGCAGGTTCATCTGATGCTCAGCATCACTGCAGAAAGAGCAAATGTTTCAAAGCAGACAAAATCTATTTCACATTATTTTGTGCCACGGAGTGAGGAGCTGGACAAATTCCTTTATTTAGTCTCATGTGAGTTACAGCAAAAGAAGGATACCATCCATTTTGAATGAGTGAAGTATCCTTGTGAAAAAACTACTTTTAATGAAAAGTTTTAACAAACTTCAGGTTGCCTGTGCTCTCATTCTGGCTGGAATTTCTATCACTCGTGACAATTCACTGGTCCTCAGTAGGTGGTGCTATTCAGAGCTTGATTACGCTAGGTAAGTTCAATGTCTTCGAGTTCATCTGGTTCAGTAAGAGAAAACTAGTGGTATCTTTTCCATCAGTGTTGATAAAACCTGCGTACGCAAGCTTGTGTGAGAAGCACTACTGAAATTTTTCTTAGAAAAATAAGTGCTAGAGAATATACTCTGGCCAAGGATCTAGCACAGATATCCACTTAGAATTCATTAAGCCATCACCAGTTTTTAAAGGAAGGTCCATAAACTGCTACGTTAACTGCAATCCACTGTTATCAAATTTCCTGCTTATCTGTTTTGTGCACTAGTTCCTAGACTGGTAGAAGACAAGGTCACTGTCTCTCTAATCCTGAATCTTACCTGTTTCGTTCACTAAAATGTTTAGTAGTGAGATGCTTATTAGATCTTATTATTTCTGTTGAGACAATAAACTGATATATGTTTTTCTTTCCTGTTTTAAAAAATTAAAAAAAAGAATGCAGTCAGAAAGAAATCTAGCCAAATAAAGCACTCAGGAAAAATCACTGAAAAATCTGGGCAGCTGAATTTGTTTTCAAATAGATATACTGGAAGTCATAACTACTCACACTTTAACCCATGAAATATAAAATACTTGAAAGTAGCCTTTACATCCATGAAATGCAGCTATGTGCATGGGACAGGCTAGTGGGGTTGTGGAGAAGGCATAAATGCAATGTTCTTCTTTGAAGTTTGGCCATTCAAGATCAACAGTACTGTGATAGCTTAAAAAGCTCCAGCCTGATGCTCTGTTTCAGCAACAGTAGGGCCCTTTCAGCTTTTATTTTTCATCTGTAGGTCTAATACAATGCCACTAAATACACTATTTTTCGGTTTCTAAAGTGAAAGGAAACCATAATGCAACTCAAATACTGCCTGAATAAAACTAGGAGTTTAAATTTGGAAACCAAATGTTCAAAAGTGTGGGGTGATTTTGGATTCCTAAAGGCAAAGGCACATCTACACTGAAAACGGAGCAGCTACTGGAGAATCAATGCACGAGCACATGCCTGAAGGGTTTTTATGTGTAGACTTAGCTCTTACCCAAATGCAGTTTAGCTGTGTTTCTTTGGAGACTCCCATATTAGATCACAGAAGAGAGAAGCTATCTTCTAGGTACAAGAATACTTTTAATTTTTACATATTGTGCTGGAAAATCTGCCAGTGTAATGAGTGCATTGAACTGGAACAGCAAGAACGGGTGGCAGAGGTCTAACACAAAAGCTTGTGTGCTAGAAAAGGAAGCAAATTTAATGAGTGACTATTGATCTCAAAAGCACAGAATCATAGAGAGACGCTATTAGTATTGGAATAAAGACAAGCTGATAACCCTTTGAAACTTAGAAAATGTAGGCATAATATAAGGATTTGTGGCTTCAGTGTCTCATTTCCTTAAAATACTACTTTTTTTCACATCCTTGGGCAGTTTTTACTTGTTCCCATTCTTGTAGATGAGTATTAAATTTAAATGCTGTGTAAGTGGAAATTGTAATATGATGAGTCATCAAGAAGAGAGTACGAAAGGAAAGGAAAAATAAAGTGAAAGAGAGTCATCAAGTTAAGGGTATAAACACAGAATTTTCCTACTGCCATTTTAAACCAGGGTTTAATGATGAAAATGCTGTTAACTAGTTAAAAAAAACCCAAAATTGTAATGTTGTAGAAAATGAAAAGGAGGAAGGCAAAAAGTTCAGTTTTGGAAGCTGTTCTTTATTTCCTGACATCTTAACTGGATTTTATATCTTCTGTGAACCTCAAGTCACCCAAAAAATCCAGCCTTTTCAGCAGTATTACAGTAATATTTTAGAAGATGCTATTATGATAGTTCATTGAAATAATTTATTGATGGAAGTAGAAAAATATGATTAAAGAGGGAGAGAAGGGAATACCTTGGGCTTAGTTGTGGACAGCAGATAAAATAATCCCTGACAGGCTGCTCACAACAGTGTATATTCATGGTGATAAACTGGTAAAGTGTTCCAAACTGGTCAGCGTGTATTGTGTGACTTCAGTTTTGTACCTGACTGGTGAATGACACTGAATGTGTCACATGTGAATCTCTAGGAAGAAGAGGACAAATAGTGACTATGCTCATCCTAGCCAGTCATCCTTAGATAACAGCGTTTCTTTCACATGGGATGAAAGGGATGGGATGGGATGGGATGGGATGGGATGGGGATGGGATGGGATGAAGGGGATGAAGCCAGGCTGCCTAGAGATGAGCCTAGGGGTGGCGTGCCGATGTTGGGGGCGAAATCGATAGCCCAGCTCAAGTGCGTCTACTCCAATGCACGCAGCATGGGCAGCAAACAGGAGGAGCTGGAAGCCATTGTGCAGCAGGACAGCTATGACGTAGTCGCCATCACAGAAACATGGTGGGACGACTCGCATGGTTGGAGTGCTGCGATGGATGGCTATAAGCTCTTCAGGAGGGATAGACAAGGAAGGAGAGGCAGTGGGGTGGCTTTGTACATCAAAGAGTGTTTTGATTGTATAGAGCTCGATGATTGTGATGACAAGATTGAATGCTTATGGGTAAGGATGAGGGGGAAGGCTAACAAGGCGGACATCCTGCTGGGGGTGTGTTATAGACCACCCAACCAGGACGAAGAAGCTGACGAAGCGTTCTACAAGTGACTGGCAGAAGTCTCACAGTCGCAAGCCCTTGTTCTCATGGGAGACTTTAGCTTACCAGATGTCTGCTGGAAATATAACACAGCTGAGAGGAAACAGTCCCGGAGGTTCCTGGAGTGTGTGGAAGATAACTTCCGGACACAGCTGGTAAGCGAGCCTACAAGGGGAGGTGCCCTGCTTGACCTGGTGATTACGAACCGAGAGGGACTAATGGGAGAAGTGAAGGTGGGAGGCCGTCTTGGGATTAGCAACCATGAAATGATTGAATTTTCAATTCTTGGCCAAGTAAGGAGGGGGGTCAGCAATACCACTACCATGGACTTCCGGAGGGCAGACTTTGGCCTGTTCAGGACACTGGTTGAGAGGGTCCCTTGGGAGACAGTCCGGAAGGGCAAAGGGGTCCAGGAAGGCTGGATGTTCTTCAAGAAGGAAACCTTGAAGGCACAGGAGCAGACAGTCCCCATGTGCCATAAGAAGAGCCGTCGGGGAAGACGACAGGCCTGGCTGAATGGGGAGCTTTTGCTGAGACTCAGAAAAAAAAGGAAAGTTTATCACTTTTGGAAGAAGGGGCAGGCAACTGAAGAAGAGTATAAGGACCTCGGTAGGCCATACAGAGAGGGAATTAGAAAGGCAAAAGCCCAGCTAGAGCTCAACCTGGCCACAGTCATAAGGTATAACAAAAAATGCTTCCATAAATACATTAACAACAAAAAGAGAGCCAAGAACAATCTCCATCCTTTACTGGATGCTTGGGGGAACATTGTCACGAAGGATGAGGAAAAGGCTGAGGTACTTAATATCTTCTTTGCCTCAGTCTTTGACAGCCATACCAGGTATCCTCAGGGTAATCAGCTCATGGAGCTGGAAGACAAGGGTGGAGAGCAAAATAAACTCCCCATGACCCAGGAGGAAGCAGTTAATGACCTGCTATGCCACCTGGACTCTCACAACTCTATGGGGCCTGATGGGATCCACTCAAGGGTACTGAGGAAGCTGGTGGAGGAGCTTGCCAAGTCGCTCTCCATCATTTATCAACAGTCCTGGTTAACGGGGGAGGTCCTGGACGACTGGAGGCTTGCCAATGTGACGCCCATCTACAAGAAGGGCCGGAAGGAGCATCCGGGGAACTACAGGCCTGTCAGCCTGACCTTAGTGTGGGGGAAGATTATAGAGAGGTTCATCTTGAGGGCGCTCCCAGGGCACATGCAGGACAACCAAGGGATGAGGCCCAGCCAGCACGGGTTCATGAAAGGCAGGTCCTGCTTGACCAACCTGATCTCCTTCTATGACCAGGTGACCCGTCTAGTGGATGAGGGAAAGGCTGTGGATGTTGTCTACCTGGACTTCAGCAAAGCCTTCAACACTGTGTCCCACAGTATTCTCCTGGAGAAGCTGACGAATCATGGCGTAGGCAAGTGCACTCTTTGCTGGGTAAAAAACTGGCTGGATGGCCGAGCCCAGACAGTCGTGGTGAATGGAGTGAAATCCAGTTGGCGGACGGTCACAAGCGGAGTCCCCCAGGGCTCAGTTTTGGGGCTGGTCTTGTTTAATATATTTATTGATGATCTGGATGAGAGGATTAAGTGCACCCTCAGCAAGTTTGCAGACAACACCAAGTTGGGCGGGAGTGTTGATCTGCTTGAGGGTCGGAGGGCTCTGCAGAGGGATCTGGACAGGCTGGATTGATGGGCCCAGGCCAATTGTATGAGGTTCAACAAGGCCAAGTGCCGGGTCCTGCACTTGGGTCACAACAACCCCAGGCAACGCTACAGGCTTGGGGACGAGTGGCTGGAAAGCTCCCCCACAGAAAAGGACCTGGGGGTGTTGGTCGACAGCCGGCTGAAGATGAGCCAGCAGTGTGCCCAGGTGGCCAAGAAGGCCAACGGCATCCTGGCCTGTATCAGAAAGAGTGTGGCCAGCAGGAGTAGGGAGGTGATCGTGCCCCTGTACTCAGCACTGGTGAGGCCGCACCTCAAATCCTGTGTTCAGTTTTGGGCCCCTCACTCCAAGAAGGACATTGAGGTGCTGGAGTGTGTCCAGAGAAGGGCGACGAAGCTGGTGAGGGGTCTGGAGCACAAGTCTGATGAGGAGCGGCTGAGGGAACTGGGTTTGTTCAGTCTGGAGAAGAGGAGGCTGAGGGGAGACCTCGTCGCTCTCTACAATTACCTGAAAGGGGGTTGCAGAGAGGTGGGTGTTGGTCTCTTCTCCCAAGTGACTAGTGACAGGACTAGAGGAAATGGCCTCAAGTTGCACCAGGGGAGGTTTAGGCTGGATATTAGGAAAAATTTCTTTACTGAGAGAGTGGTGAGACACTGGAATAAACTGCCCAGGGAGGTGGTGGAGTCACCATCCCTGGAGGTGTTCAAGGAACGTGTGGACGAGGCATTGTGGGACACGGCTTAGTGGGCATGGTGGTGTTTGCTGGTTGATGGTTGGACTCGATGATCTTACAGGTCTTTTCCAACCTTAGGGATTCTGTGATTCTGTGAAAGAGGAACACAACACACCTAGCACAGGATTTCAAGCAGAACACAGCAACAGTTTCAAAAGGGAGAGTTTTTACCTGGCATTCATTATACATGCCTAACAGATAACTCGTCACAAAAGAAGAGAAAATACCTTTTCCTACTCTAATTGTGTTTTCTATTAAAACCAGAAGAAGCCCTTGGGAACACTCCCCTGTTCACTTGTGTGGCAGGTTTCCTGTGGTATGATCTGTGATTCTCTCTACCCGTAACTTTTAAAATATTTGAATAAATTTTAAAAATAATATTTAAAACACTTTGATCATTCATTCTATGCCTCACTACTCCCAGTTTTGACTTGTTCCTGTCCCTCTACCATTTGATCACTCACCCAGTTTTCCTAAAACCAAGTTGTAAAAGGCCAGAAGGAAGTCTAAGAAGTCATGTTTGCAGCCTCAAGCCCTAGAACTGTTCTGCTCTTAGCTATATGCCTGGCCCCAGAGTCAAGTTTCCAAGGTACAGTAAGATGCAGCCTTAAATATTTTCTTCTGCCAGGCTTATACTACACAAGTGTCTCCACACGGCATACACTGTACACTTATTTGGATGGGTACTAGGTATCTAACTCCATTGCCTGCGACAGCTGGATTGAAACTAGCTTTGTGTTGACTGCAGGTAGATGTACACAGCACTGCCCCACTCCCATCCTCAGTATACTGGAGTCTTAAATGAAAGCTCCAAGGCTGCAGAGTGAAGTGTTGGTATGGCTAAACATGGACCTTTTTGCAGTATTGTGCATTCAATGAAATTCTGCTAGAATAATAAAAAACAGGCAGTTCCCATTGTCAGGTTTAATACAAGGCAGTGACTGAATAGCACTTAGATTGGAGGAAGGGAGAAGACTTTAACCTGCATATTGATACCAGCCACCCCCTAGCACTTGCTTTTGTTACTTGATGGTTGCTGAGTGCATAGCCATTTAGATAGGGCATTCACATACCTTCCAACTTTGTTTTGAACAATATTTGCTCACCAAAACTAGGACTTCCTCAGTCTTTTTCTCTAAAGACAACAAGTTCTTACTTCTACCCAGTGTTGATCACTGCTGAATGAAATCTCTCTAGCACTCAGAAAGTATGACCCCAAATTTCTGAACATTTCCTACACACATACCATTACTAGATAACTACACCTGAACTGATTTGAAACAAAATCATCAGTCTTCTCAGATTTCCCCCCCTGCTGTGTTGATTTGCTGGCCCAGAACAACAGAAAGCACTGAGAGGAAAAATTAATTGTACTAGCATCCACTCTGTGGTCTGCTGCTACACTATGGATTTATAAAAATAAATATGGTTGGACTTACTATATGACTGGAGTATGATTAAGAGGGTGATCCTCTTAGTGCTGGATATAGAGATCTGTGCTTGCCTAACAATCAAACAACAAAAATACATACAGTAACATTCTATTATTGACTACACAAAGGCAGGATGAAAACTTGCCAAAGTATGTTTCTTTTAAGCTGTACTCTCATCACTAAACAGTCTTTTGAAGTATGAGGAAGAGTCAGAGACATGCTTCGATGTGTTTCGTTTCCTTGAAGTCTCTCTCATTTGTACATAGAGTAGCCCCCCCACCCCTCCTTTCAGCTGTCATTGAAAATTGTTCTTATCATTGTTTTTTCTTGAATGGTCACTAATTTGGAAAACAAATCTTGAACTCAGCTGGGAAGAAACTTGTTAACTACACTTTTAGAAACTCCAGGTAACCACTAGTTTACTCCCCAAATCCAAAGACTTTTCCAAGGTAAGTATTCTATTATGGTAATTTCAGCTACAAAACATATCCAATTCATTCATGAATAAAGAACATACAACTTTAAATAATTTAATGAAACCCTCAGGGAAAAAAAAGAAAGGAGAAAAGCATAAAGAAAAACCTCTTTGGAATGAAACTTTGATCCTGAGCTGAAAAATGAACTGTTGCTCTATTAAAAAGAGATGATTTTTCTTCTGCTTAATGGCAGAAAAAATGAAGGAGGGGAAAAAAATGTCACTTTACATAACCAAAGAAACCTTGCTACTCCACTACATCACATACAGCAGTTATCTTCATGTACATGTAGATTTGTGTCATAAATTTGCCATGGCCAAGCAAAGTGGATTTTTGCACAGCTGTACACAGTACATCTCTGTCATGTTTGGTGTATTGTTCTCAGCTCCCAGGATTATAACTTATCATTATTAGGATATTATTATATTATATATGATACATTATATATAAAAAATATTTATATAATTTTATAATGTTACATATAATAATATTGCTCTCTCTATATTATATATGATACATTATCAGGATTATCATGGCACCTATCTGTTAAGATGTTACTTTTGGCATGTTGTCACCAGCAGGAAAAAAATTACAATCAGGATTTACATTGCTGGTTTTCATTCACAAGCATATTTTTATCAGAATTAGAGGGATGCAGAGTTTTGCCATTTGATGCTCAATGTCATATTTATCCTAGTCTTCTCGTGCTTGACTTGGGTTACTATCACATCATTAAATGGTGTTCTCTTAAACCAATGTCTCATGAAAGGAAAAAATTTGCATTTTTTTCATGTTATTGTTGTGAGTGTGTGTTTGTGTGTCCAGGGCTTATTACTTCATCCGTAGTTCACTATCTGAATCAGATAGAGTGTGGGAAGAAATCTACTTGGGTTGTTTAACTGGTGTTTTTGCATTATATACCTTTTAATTATAGCTGGCCAAGTTACACAGACAGGCGTGAACAAGGTGCAGAGAACTGCACGGTTTGAAGATTTACCTGCCGGATGAGAGCACCATTGGAAATTTGGTTATGAAAAGGGTGCATTTGTACAGTATTAACCTCTTCATCTTTCATGCATGTAATGTGTAACCTACATTTATGTCTCAGACCCCAGGACACTGTTATTAGAAAGGAGAGATGGGAGGAGGCTTATGCATAGATACCAACTTGTGCTCATGGTAGGCACATGATGTTTGCTGTCAAGGCTAAAGACAGAATGGTTGGGCAAGAACTTTTTCATACAAGACCATCCTGTAAACCTTTAATCTGGTGCTTTGTATACACCATGGAACAAGGAGTATTACTTTGTGTATTAAACACTACATATATGTATTACATAACTGAGCCCAAATTCGCTGGCAACAGCTACTTTCTAGCTGACATACAGGGCACTGAACAGCAACATATTGGTTTTACTTCCATAGGTATTGGCCCTTGTCCACTCTGTGCAAGGATTCTTTATAACCCGTCTGTTAAAGCAGTGGTCCAATAGTAATTTCTTATTGTAGCATTTGTGTCTCTGACATTTTCTGAAGCTGCATATGACCTGCTGTTCAGGTTTTTAAAGATATTCACCTTCTTTCCTCTCCTCTGGTATTTGCTTAATCTGGACAAAATTTGAACAGGCATTTTACTATAAATTTGTTGCTGCTTAGTCAATTCCACAACTTCAATGAAAAAAGATTTGAAATCTTATGTTAGAAAAAAAATAATAATCCCACATTTGTAGACTGTAGGAGGCTTATTGTGTCTGGCTGACAATTGAGGAAACAGCACAAATTACAGAAGGGTTAGATTCTGAATATTGGGGCCTCCGGTGTAAGGCTTTGGAGGTTCAGTATTGAAACATGTTAGATAAGAGTCAGATTGATATGTAAAGATTAGCATTTTTGTTCTTGTGGATGAAACCTTTTATCTTCAAAGACATCTCATTTCAGAAAGTGTTCAAATGTTCCAGATGGTAGAAATGTCATGAGACCAGAGGGAATTTGAAGGTTTCAAATGGAAGTTGAAGTGTCCTTCCGTGAGAAAAAATTGGTTACATACCTGACTCATTGATTTGTTGAGGCAAAATAGTATTTAAAAAGAAGTAGTAACAAGTTGTTTTTTGGTTTTGTTTTGTTTTTTAAAAGGTCATTTGCTATAAGAAAATTAATGTTAACAGGAGGAGGAACTTTCAGTTGGCCCAGCCAGAGATACACATGCGTTCGATGCCTAGTGGCAGATATTCAGTGCAATCCAATTTAGCGTGGGAAGAAGAACAGAACAGCACAGCAGCTTTTATACAGTAACAGTAATTGCTGTTAGGCTTCTACCTAATATTTGGACATAGGAAATAATCAGTAGCAATTGTGTATACTACCTGGAGGTAGTGCAGGATTATTTGATAAAGTGTGGATGTTGTAGCATTGTTAACATACAGACAGCTAAACTGCACAAGCACAAAGGCTGCCTGGCAATAAGAAACACTTGTTTTGCTCAGTGTGGTTTGGAAATTCCCCAAAACAAAATTATATGGACAGGTAACACCAAAGTAAGCAAATAAGGTAACATATGTAGAAATGTAACTTCTTAGCTCTTTTCGTAAAGCAGCCGAAACCTCAATCAGTGAAGAAGAAAAGAAGAAAGCACACTTCAGCTGTTTTATGAGCGATTAAAATTCTCTACCATGTAGTGCTTTGATCTAGTCATGTCACACACAGAACAAACTCTGTCAAGATTCTGTTCAGTTATTTTTTCAAAGCTTTAAAATTTAATTTCTGAGTAGATCTGAAAACCTTTAATCATGTACATCAAATCTACAACAATTTTGTACAGAAGTAAAAAAAAAAAAAAGAATTACAGCACTGAGGTAACTGAGAGAGCTTCTGCTGGAGCTTTTGCAATCCACTGTCTACGTGCCATCTTCTAGGCACCCTATAATGCTACTCCAACACACAGCCCTATTCACACTATACACCAGTCTTGGAGGCATGCTCCGGATTGGCACCAAGGTCTAAGCTTCAGTGGAAAGAGCAGACAGAGCCCAAGGTACGATATCATGGCTCTCCACCACAGACTTTTAGCACTGTAAGTCTTTGGGTCAGTTTTCACTGGGTCAGCCAAGATGGCAATGACCACAGTACCTCCCAAGCCTTTTCTACAGTCCATTCCCTGCTGGTAGCCCTGGGCTAGTTTCATTATAGGTTTCTGTGAGACTCTGACTGGTGGAGCAAAGTCCAAGCTTGCTGAGTTATTAGCATGTTTGCTGCCATCCCCTTTCCAAAATCACCAAAGGAATCAGTGGAGAGGAAGTAAAATGGTATGTTGTGCTAATTTATAGAGGTAATTTTGGCATGAGTTTGATTATGTTATTTGCAAAAGCAAAATGCCAATGATACCAACTCATTTTATTGCTATGTGTCCATCCATCCCATTTGCATCAGGTTACTGCTGTTTCTTTTCACTTAGCAACAGCTCATTTTTGGCTGCCAGCAAAGATAAAATCGGAGCTTGAGACTTCAGTAAGTAAAACCGTATGCTGTAGGATTATTAAGTCTAGTTGCTAATTATAAATGTAAAACCAGAAATACAGAAACTCTTCTGTCCGAGTCTGATCTCTTACAGAAACTATTGTATATATCTGTGTGACCAGGTGGGTGGACAATCATATTGTAGCTCTGGACCTAAAACTATATGGCAATAGCAGTATCGTGTTGTTGTTGCTACTCCACCTGAAAAATGCATACTGCTATTATACACCACCAGCTCAGGAAAGAGTCAGAGAAAACACACTAAACAGTGATCTGACTTCATAATTGTACCTGCAGTGTGAAAAATATATGAGTGTACATGGCTGCTTAAGTATTTTCTTCCTTCCTGTTCTCCATCTGCATGACAATGTTGCCAAAGTTCATTACTGTGGTGCTTCTAGGTTAAGCAGCACCGGAATGAAAAAAAAAGTCACTCAAAATTTGACACGTTACTAGAATTTGAGGGTGTCTTGATGCTCAGGAGGGTCTGGCTGGGATGGACTTAATTTTCTTCATAGTAGCTCGTATGGTGTCATGCTTTGAATTTGTGACCAAAACAATGTAGGTAACACCACAGTGTTTTAGCTATTGCTGAGCAGTACTTGCACAGCATCAAGGCCCTCACTCTGACCCTCCAGCAAGCAGGCTGGGAATAGACAAAGGTTTGGGAGGGGACACAGCTGGGACAGCTGACCCAGACTAACCAAACGGGTATTCCATACTATGTAACGTCATTCTCAGGAAGGAGGGGAAGGGGGTTTTAGGGTAGGTAGGTATTGCTTGGAGACTGGTTGTACCCCAGTCTACTTGTGGGAGTTGTTCTGGGGTTTTTTTTCCTTTTTTTTTTCATTTCTTTTTCCTCTTTCCTTTGCATATTAAAATGTCTTAATCTTGATCTGTGAATTTCCTCTATTTTGCTCTTCCTATTCTCTCCCCTTTCCTGCTAAGTGTGGGGAGGGAGCGATTGGCTGTGTGGTGCTTAGCTGTCGGCTGGGATCAACACGCCACATATGATGTGTACAAATTTCTTGCTCTGGAATAGGAAAGTTAAAACAAATTTTTGCACAAAATTTTTCAACTTTTTGTTTTAGCCTTAGAGTAGAACATGAGAGGGAAAATGAGCACTGTATCCCCCCCCAAACCAAAAGCCAACAATAGGAATTTACAAATGATAGAGAATTGCTTTTTCCTGGAAAATGACTCTTTCCACCCTCTGTGATCACTAGTCATAGCCAGTAGTAGTTGTAAGCAAAACTGTATTAAACTTCAAGATTTTTATTAATGCCGTATCTCTGAGAGGACTAGTTACAATTTCTATGTTATATTAGGTGGTCAAGAAAGTTTTAAAAAATATTTAGCACTCACTATAAACTGAGCGGCTCATTCAGACCTTCATTTTCTACAGTGTCCATAAATATGTTAATTTTAACATTTGCCACCTCTTTTCCTCCCAGAAATGATCCTCTCAGTGGGTCCACCACTTCTGACATTTTCCTTCATTTTATAGAGATAAGTAGCAACTTGGAAGTGCCTTCCCCAGGCCCCTTGTGACAAGAATTCATAATATTAATTGCCAGAAACTACCAGCTGCAAGGAGTTTTATCTAACAAAGCTCCTCTGTGGCTTCCTCAAGACAATATAGTACCATTTATGTCCCAAGCAAGCAGTTAAGTATGTAAATAGGAAGAAGCCCACAGTATAATTAATATTTAAAAAGTAAAATGTCAGGCTCAGCTAAACAATTTTTCAACATCCATCTTTTTCTTCTTTTCTTAAATCACATTTTCCTCGGAGAAATGTGTTTTGGGACCTAACTGAGCAACTTTCAATTGATCAGAGCTAAGTGTTTTATTTCAAAGTGCCAAGAACTACACAGCTATGTAAGACTCAGGTCTAGAATGGGGGAAAAATACCACTTAACTCTTAAACATCTGATCATGTAGAATCATGTGTGGTTTCTGCTTTTTTAAAGGGTGTAGAAGCAGGAAAAAAAAACCCAGACAAATAAAGAAGGAAAACATGGCAGGAGGAAACTGTTACTAGATGCAGAAAATAGAGAAGACTGCTTACTAAGCGTGTGTAAATGAGAGTCCATGGTAAAATCAAAAGAAATAAAAGTTCTTTTTGCTGATGTGCGTAAACAATGACAACTTTTATACTCCCAAGCTACCTCACTGAATTTTTAGCTTCGTGTTGCAGAATAGGAAACTGCGGAGCAGAGACCTTAACCGAGGTATCCAACCTGTACAAGGGCAAAATTCCTGTAATTGGGTTTGAAGATAAACATAATTCTGGTGTGCAGTCCTAGATTTCAGATACAAAATTAACTCTTCTATTAAAAACTGTGAGAAAAAAATCTACTTTTTATAAAGAATTCAGCGGTTGCACTAACTTGAATAAACCTTGAAAATTTTTTCATGTTTTAAAGTGAAAAGACCTGAAATGGCTTGAGGCTTTCAAACTGTGCATGTTTGAGATAAGAGAGATACACCATACAGTACCTACCTCATGTTTTAATATCACACCCTTAGAAAAGGTAATTCTATTGATACACTTATTTCGTTTGCAAAATATGATTTATAGCCGTAACAATGCAATAAAATTACAAAATATCATAATAGAAATGTCAATGATTTATCACTACAGAGTTACCATTATAGTCCATCTGATGCACTTGGGTAAGTGGTACAATGCTCTTGCGGTTAAGTACTGGACTAGAAAAGGAGATACACGGGGTGAGTCATCTATGATCTTGGACAAGGCCTAACCACTTCTCACTTAATTGCTCTTCCTTAGGTCACATGAATTGATTGTACGCATATCTCCGCAGATGTTGTAGCCAGATGCCATAGTGGTAGAGTCAGTTAATACAGTGATTTCTACCTGAGACTCTATGTATAAATTGTTGGACGTCTGCTACAAGATGAGACTGTTGGAAAATGGAAATTGGGCAGACCTTCCTTGCAGAAATGCCCCCAAAAGTTCCAGTAGCTATTTTTCCCCTTTAGAGTATTTGTTATTACAATGACATAGCTACTATAATATATGCCCAGTTTGTCTTTTCAATACTCGCCTAAAGTAGCAAAATAATATTAAATACACCAGTTTTAGTTCTGTTTGTCATACTCTGAGTGACTGTAGGGTAACTTGGGAACATTTCTTTGATGTGATTGAGCCAGTTAGTGCTGATAAATGTTTTTTCAGAAGGCTTTACTACTTTCTTTTATTAGATAAGACTATTTTTGCCTGGATATTTACAAACAGTAGACCATTAGCAGAATGCAGGACACATCTTTCATATGACACTCTGTGAGTCAAGTCCTTAGCTCATGGTAATGGGCTGATTTATCCTGTTGGAGGTTCTGTCCTATATCTTAAGTGATAAAGTTATTTTTTTATAAATTAGAGTGAATGTGTTTAGTAAACCTTTTACATCAATCACTGTAACAGAATAGGAGGTATAGTTGGTGAGGTAGTATAAGACACATATACAGAGCTCTACCAGAAATATTTAGACTTTTCTTGACATCTAACAAGTTACTACATGAAGCCTTTGCAATACAAAGAAATATCTAAACCACAGTATCAAACACTCTTCTTGGAGGCTGTATATGACATGTTTATATTCAAGCAATAAGTAACATTTGAAGCAGGGTTACAAATGATTAAGAAACAAGCATAAACAGATCAACCATATCTTAGCCAGGTTCCAATGACCATGTGTATTCCTTCCCCAATGAACTGTGAAAAAATAACGCTTTCTTTCAAGGAGCATGGATTTTTGTAAATTGTGGGAGCTACTAAACTCTGTTCAGAGTTAACATGGTAAGTGCCCTGAAAGTTCACTTCCATTCATACATATGCTGATATATATATATGTATGTATACACTGATGCAAATTCCTGTACTCTGGTAAAAAAGTTTATGTCACCTGCCCTGTTTTTGAACTAAATTGATCCATTTAAAAGTGCAATTTAAGCCCAAGGACCTCTCTGTCTTCAGCAATATTAGTCAAGCCATACTGGAGTATAGGATCTGGGCGTGACTCGGCTTTATACACTGATTCAGACTTGCTAGATCAGACAGAAGGAAAATGCAGCCCAGAGTAACTGCCCTGAAACTGCACAGGAACCCTGGCATGCAGCGCAGTGTGTTTCCCCCAGCACATCCAGAGTGCGATTACAGACTAGGATGTTTCTCTGAGGGAGTGACTGGGTGTGCCTGATCCGTGGGGTTTGGGGTAGCCCTCGTGCTTTCTGCTGCAAGTGATGGAGGAAATCCAAGGGAAGGAAGGTGCTGCTGGCCTTGGAGGTGCTGTGGGCAGGAGCAGCATGCAGATGGGTCCAGGAGTAGCTTGGTCAGGTGGCAGAGCTGCCCAGGTAGGACGAGATGCCTCCAGGGATGTAGGGAGCAGCAGAGATGCTGCCTGCTGTGTAGCTTTTTCTAACAAGCCCTTCTTAGACATGTCCTTCTAGGCTGCTGTATAAAATCTGTATTTATTCCCTTAAGCAGCCTTTGGGGGGTGACTGCTGGAGGTGCAGGCACGTATACCTCAGGGCTCTGCTTGCAAGCAGTCCCTGCGAGGGGATGGGGCTATGATTATTCCACTGAGGCTGCTCATGGTTCCTGCTTCATCAGGCACCCGGGATGTCAGTGAGAAAATGTTGTGGGAGACTGGCATTTTCTGACTGGGGGTTGGTGACAATAGTCTGTATCTTTTGTTCAGTCTAACATGGCATGAGTCTTTTCCATCCTGCTCACTGCAGAAAAGTGTTATTCCTCCTTCCCTGAATAACAGAAATCACTGCAGGTGGTTAGTGACAAATGGTACCTCCAATATAATCCCAGAGGCAGCTTTGCTTCTGCCTCAGGGCCCCATAAGGCAACTCCTGTCAGAAACCCCAAAGAGGCTGGGAGGTTTTTTGTGTGGTGACATACGCCAGCTGAAACCAGTGGGCATTAGTTTCTGAATTTGTCAGCCTCAAAGGAGATGCAACTCCATGGGTTACCAGTTATTTTGACTATAAAGCAGCATTTCCTTTTTCCACTCAGTGGTTTGATATAATACTACAATAATGACAAAGCCATTAACAAGCTGAAGCAAAGTCAGGTGATGGTCTCCGTTGCTAGCCTGGGTTTACTATACGATATAGTTTTGCTAGTGCTGTCTCTGGGCTGTCTGCTTTACCTCGTTTTGTTTCTTCCCTCTTTTTAAATAACTTCCACTGAACTTTTAAATAACTACTTCTTTCTGGAATAAGATTTACATTGTTTGCGATTTCCAAAACCAAGCCTGGTTTTAAAGTTTCGCTGTGTCTCCACACAACACTGATGCTATTAAAAGCCTATGTTTGCTGCCCTGGAATTTGTGTTTGTTTACCAGACCAAAGAACAGTACTTTAAAGTTCTTTTTGCTGCTTATATACAGTAAATGAAGTAGCTGTATTTCATGCTTTACAGGCAAAGAGGAAGACAAAGTATTTTATTTGTTTGGTAATCTTGCTCTGTAAATAGACATGAAAAATTTACAATAATATATACAACATACCTTCTAAAAGAAAAAGAAAAGATGCAGACAGGACATTAGAAATGCTGAATAATGATTTTCTTTTCCACAGTTGTTTCCTTCTGTAGAATATTGCATTCAATGAGACTCTTACACTGTGTGCCTAGATATTTTTGTAAATTATATAATTAATTGCCAATATGGATAAGTAGTATATTATCTCTGTAGTTGATCTGGCTCATTAGTAGGCTTTTTGGTTGTAGTTGTAAGATTAAAGTTTATTAATATAGTTTTTGAGACTCCTTTATGAAATCCAAACCACAAAATCTTGGCTAAGTCTTTTATCACCTATCACCTACTGTTGGAGCAATGTATACAGCATGCCAGCCAAGGTTATCCCAAGAACAGAGTTTTCCAACTCATCCATGAGCATTTATTTCTAACAATTACAATCAATAAATATTCTTAAGTGTTTCAAATTATTGTTATGATCAGCAGGAGACTGAGATACTGTAACACAAGGCAGATGTGTGAGGCAATATCAAAGCAAGTAAACACATTTTCTGGAGTGATTCATTTGTATTCCTTCATTTTAGTCAATTCTCCTAATTTTTTTAAGAATACTTTGATTTTGAAGGACAAAAACCTGACCGTACTAGAAAATGGAAGTGGGAAAAAGTTGTTTATTTGAAAAGCAGTACACAGAGCCCAACATTTAAGTCTTTTTTTTTAATGAATTATTCAGGTCAGATGTTCAGAGAAGGGATTGCCTCTGAAGACCAGAATTTCTGGCTTTCTCATGTTTTGTCTGTTGGAAATTTTGCCTTTAAGTAGTCATAGGTTGTTTTCTTTCCTTTCTGAGGTGTAGTATCAGCTGATTTCAGGATGTTTTATTTGGCAATGTAGGGCACAGAGTTACGTTACCAATAGCTCTTTGTCCTTTGCACTCTACAGTGCTCCTCAGTTAAAGAGTCATGACACTGTGATTTAGTTACTATTTCTTTCTATCTCATGCTGCAAGTAGAGGTGATTGAACTTGCAAAATTTCTATCTGGATTTTGTTTGCCTCTTTGCTAGATAACTTCTTAGCATGAGTTTTTATTCCTATTTCAGTTTTGGTCACCATCTAAGAATAGGACTGAAAAAAGATTCCAAATTGGGCTCTGGCACATTCTTTTTTTGCAACATATCCAGACATTCTGAGGCAGAATTTGCTTTCAGCCAATATCTATATATTTGGTGTCTTCCCAATAAAATAATTGAGCAGAATATAACTGTCATTATATGTCCTATGTAGTCTTCCATCAGGTAACTCGAGTTACTCCTTATTGCTACATCAAACTATCTTAATAAATAATAGGTTTCTTTGGTACAAAAGTAATAAAACATTTGACTTTTCTACAACTAACAAATTTTGGTTTTTAGCGCTATATAAGATAGCTGGTTTGTGACTCTGCTGAAGTCAACAGATTCAACAAGGTAGGAGTCTAGATATTCTGAGTCTGTGCCTACGTGTCGAATCACTTTGTTCAGTCATCATTTTACTGGGAACCCAATACTTCAAAAAAGAGCTGGGGGCCTAACTGCTTTGTCAAATCTGTCCAGCAGTGCACTCAGCCGTGCTGTTTGTCTCCAGTGCATGTTGTGGTTTAACCCCATCTAGCAGCTGAGCCCCATGCTGCAGCTCACTCCTCCCCAGTGGGGTGGGGGAGACAATTGTAAGGGTAAAAGTGCAAAAACTGGTGAGTTGAGATGAAGGCTGTTTAATAGGTAAAGCAGTCATCTAGCAGGTGCTTAGCCATTTCCAGGAAAACAAGGCTTCATCACACGTAACGGTTACTTGGGAAGGCAAATGCCATAACTTCAAATGTCCCCTCTTCCTCCTTCTTTCCCTAGCTTTTATTGCTGACTGTGACATCATATGGTATGACATATCCCTTTGATTAGTCTGTGTCAGTTGTCCCAGCTGTGTCCCCTCCCAAAGCCTTGTGCACCCCGAGCCTCCTCACTGGAGGGGTAGCGTGAGAAACAAAAGACCTTAATGTTGTGCAAACACTGTTCAGCAATAGCTACAACATGGATGTGTTATCAACATTGTCTTGGTCAGAAACCTAAAATACAGCACCCTATGAGCTGCTATGGAGAAAATTAAGTCTATCCCAGCAAGTTTTTGAACAGTTCTAAGTTTTTTAATTAGTTTGGTTTTCTTGTAATCACTTTATAAATTGGTAAACCATTATTTAAGTGTTCCCTTGACTTAGATTTTGGAGATATTGGAGCTATTGCAGCATAAGATTTGCCTAAAGATGAGCATGAGTTTGTGAATTCAGGACTGCATAGAGTTCATTGTGCTAATACAAGCCTGTTTAAATTCCACCCTTGTAAAAACCTGAGGAAAATAAGTAAATAAAATCTTTCATAGACCATAAAGCATGCAAAAGAAATCAATGAAGTCTTGAAAAAACTAGACCTATTCTATTTTTATTAAGGCCTTGAAAACAGTTGCTTTAATTTCTGTGCTTTAGCCAAATGTTTAAGTGAATTAAATGATCCTATCATAACATATAGGATAAGAAGAAATTTTTCCAGTGCAGGACCTGGTGTAGGCTAGGATAAATTCTTGGAACCAGACATTTGACTTCTCTTCTCAATAGACAGAATAGCCATGCACATTTCATCCCTTCCTCGATCAGGTAATTTGTGACTGGTCATCTATTGCTCTGCAGAGAGACTCTGCAGTCAGGGTCCAATGCAATTTATGTTACCAATTACCTAATGGTTAATAGATGTAGAAGGTGGCTAGGGGGAGCATGCTAGTTGGCTAAACATGAGTATGTTCACTGTTGCTGCTGAAGGAACCTGACAAGCTTCTAGTGGCCAGGCAGGCATCAGTCAGGTAGGACAGTGCTGGCCTCCATCAGCTCAGTTTCACTTAGTCCTTGGAAGGTCTGATCTTTGAACTTCCTAGATTGCTTTTTTGACTCTGTTGGTTTTCCTGGAGCCTCATATACAGGTCTGTGTTGGTACGACTGGCGTCTTGCCAGTGCTGTTACTCTGCAGCATCACCTTTTTGTTTGGACTTCGATGTTGCATGTCTTAACTTTAGCCATCTTGTTGCTGACTAAAGTAGCAAGTAAAGCCAAGCCCTGAGACCAGTACCTCACAAAACAGTGTCAAAACCTGCTGATACCCTAGACCAGGTGTTATGAAAAAGGAAGCACAGCAAACCAGTGAGTTTTGGCCACTGTGCCATACTTAGCCTACAGAAAAGGCAGCTGAAATTAGGAATGTTAAGTCTGAAAAAGCTGTATGCTTTAGACTAAGCAGAAGGGACAGCTCAGGCCAAACTTAGGTGTTGGAGCCCCTCCTTGCCTCACACAATGCAGCAGGGCTGGTTGGAACAGGTAAATACTGGATTCTGCCTCCCCTGAGATGCCAACATGAAATTCAGTCTCAAAGGAAAGTTGTTTCTGCCCTCTCTCACACTCAGCTTTTCCCCATTGCATCTGATGTTCTCCTGAATGGGGATATTGCAGCTGCATGTCTTGTAACTGGGAAGAAATTCCCAACTGTTCAGCCTGGCAGGGAGATCCCTGCCACCAAGATAGGGCAGGAGTGCATATGCCAGATAAAATTTCAGGTGTCCCTGTTATATATAGTCCATGCAAAAGCATAAGAAATTTGAAATGGTGATGATCAGGTAATTTTTGTTTTGAAGGACCTCCTAAAGACGGCAGAGTTGAGGTATAATACATGCAGCATTTTCTACCCACCCTGCTGCGCAGCTACGGGTAGGACTGGCATTAACTTGCGTAGTAAAGACATCTTCACCTTCCTCCTATCTTGCATCTCCTGTTTTACAGGTGTTTGTGATGTCAGAATTGTACTCCTTTTGAGATATTTCCAGAAGCAGGGCATCTGAATGCTCAGGATTTCACTGATCTTCAGACTCCACGGGAGTACATGGGTACTGGCTTGGAAGACCTATGCATGGGTATAGACATAATACATTCTCGAGTGGTTCACATATGTTTGGGCTTCTTGAACCATGTGATGAGTCTTCACAAACAGCATTATGCAGAACTCATGAGTACAGAAATACTATTTATTGGCTAATACACATAGCAGTAGCAGACAGATGGAAGTAACATGCTAGCAGACTACTAATACGGCATGCTTACGACTCCCCGTACAAGCACCCAGTGAGTCTCTGTTGCCCACACACATGAGTTAGGTGTGGAAGTGTGCTCCTTTCATCAGGCTGATCCTCAGTGTTGCTGAGGTGCTGCCTTTGCACCCCCTGGTGTTTTTCTTGGCTATTTGGCTTCTTTATACCTTTTTCTGTTGGAAGTTTTCTTTGAGTTACTATAGGGTTTCACTTCTAAGATAGGATTTATTGTAAGAAGCCTACTGACTGCCTTATATTTCAGTAGGATATTTTTCATGGTAAAACACACAACTAGGTCCCAAGTCACATATCTTGTCTGAGACCCTTTGTCACACACCCATGAGCTGTGGGGTGAAGTTCCTGTCCTTGATGGCTCAAGAACACTGACCTTCTCATGATCGCCCTTAAGGCTGAGGTTTGGTGCTGAGGCCTGGTATCCAATTGCAACACTGCCTGGTGGGCTGCAGTTGCAAGTCAAGTTCAATGCATTTTAATGGCTCTAACCACAACTCCATACAGACTTGCTCCTGTCCCCATGGTTTGCTCAGAAGGTTGTGTTGCTCTTTATTATGGGTCTCACACAGTAACATACTCTGGTTTTCTTAGCAAGTATATCATACCAAGGATGTAACTAACAGCACTTCTAACATTAAAACTCTAAAGTGGAGCATAGTCTCCAGCTGTAACATGATTTTCAAATCTATATGAAAAATAACCTTCTCATTAATAAAGAATGTCTGTAGATTACAGTTCATTTAAAGCTGGGACTCGTTACTTTGGACATCTTGTTTAATGACTGAGATTTCTTGTTTTGCAGCTGCCAATGTGGAAAATTAAATTTGGGTTCTGAAGCATAATCATGCATGTCTGGCCATATCTGTTGGTCTCATAAAGCTCCTCCTTACAAATGTTGTGGTATGATAGCTAATAACTCTGTACAGACTACAAAGAGTTTTATACATGTTGAATACTTGTTCTTCATTAACAGTTCTGTTTGTACAAGATGTTCTAATGCACGCAGAATTTTCTTTACAGTAGTAATTGGAAACACATCTATTTACATGGACCGTATTTCATATGCCTTGCTATCATGGTCTATAGAAACATCAATCAGTGGTTTATACATGAGTAAAGAGTGGTACAGAAACTGACTACCAAGGCTTCAACATCTAGGAATACTTATTGCCTGCTAATAATTAGGTTTGGATTGATGTATCTGTTGATGACAAAAATACAACAGTAACATAATCTTTAAAAGTGTTGTTCTAGGGGCCTGAGCTTTACGTTTTTCCAGGAGCCATCTATGTCTTAAGCTTTTTGACTTCAGGCCTTTTCCTGAACATTTATGACTTTAATTTGAACTTTTTTTTAGGACTGTAAAATTCATTAGACTTTTGTTTGCCGAATCTCTTCAGGTGATGTCTTCAATGAATTTTTTGTGGAAGTGACATTCTCTTGATTATAACTTTTTATGGTATAATTATTAATCTAAAGTAAAGGCTAATACGACCAAGGTACTAAGTTTTATGAATAATAACAGTAGCTATCAGCAGTTGATTTTCTCTTGCATTTGGTGCAGTTGCCTATTAAGAAAGGTTATCTACCTGGCATTGCATATGGCCCATTTTTATATGCTTTCTATCATAGACTATATTCATTCATACAGCAGATCTCTGTTCTACCTAACTTATTAACTAATATTTTGTTAATGACTATATTCAATAATTTTGAGCTGTTCCTTACAGTTCTTAGGACAGCTAGAGCTAAATGATATTGCCCTGAATGTTATTCTGAATTTATGTTTGTGACTGTTACAGTCACAGTTTCAGAGTGATTGGAGCAATGAACTACTGCACACTCTTTGAACTAGAGTGAATGAAGAAATGTGCAAGATGAGCATGCCTTGCTGTTTAAATTAAAAAAAATAACCAACAAAACCCAAACAGTTGAAACTGCTGACATATTTTACATGCTTTACCTTTCATTATGATTTTGAAGAAAAGTCCATCATCTGATATAATTAGACAGGAATAACCACACATATTTATAAATACGAAGCTTCAGCCTGCATTGTTATGTCCCTATGCCCACATCCTACAGTCCACTGATGGTTAAGGAGGCAGAGGACAGAGTAGCAGAAGAGGGAGAAGAATATAAAAGCCATTAGAGTGTCACAGGAGCCTAGCATGGATGTATTGAAAATGGCTGGCCCACATTAACCTAGGAAATTTGTGGCACATTGCAGTTTTATGCTTTATCCAGCAGGTTTCTTGAAACGCGGCTTTCAGGCCATGCAGAAATATAAACAAGAAAAACAGAGGGAAAAAGAAGCATCTAATCTAGATTTTTCTAACTCCAAGTCAAGTTCTTAAGCTTATTAAATGATCTGAACTTAAAAAATTATACCAATACTAGAACTCAAAACCGGATGAATCTCAGGCATAGGAGACTTTATAACCCCAGTGATACAATTTTACAAGACCTTTATCTTTCAGAGAAGGCTGCTGTGCAAACTTAAGCATACTTTTATGACCCCTTATTTATTTTTTTTAAAGTTTCCAGAATCTTGATTATTAAAAATGCCCAGCAACCCCTCATACTGAGTGACAAAACAGCTGACACAGGTATTGCCTATTTGTCACAACACCCCAATATTCCTAGTGCTTGCTTTGTAACCTGTGATAGTACAAAACAGTGTCATTTCATATATGATACTCCAAAGCTACAATACAATTAAAAAAATTGATTCCATTCACTAATCTGTGGAAAGTGTTGTTTGTAATTAGTGGCAAAATGTAATTTAGGAAGTATTTGGATGGTTTTTGGGTGTTCATAATAATCTTCATAAATTTTCAAGGTGTCACTATTAGAACAAGTTTGGAAGAATACTCAGAACTGTTTTATTTGGTATTTATTACACATCATCATTAACTACTTAATTAAAAAATTTTTTCCAATCAGGAAGAAAAAAAAATCGTGTTGCCTAAGATGACAGTCCACAAAATCCAAATATTAAATAACGAAGAATAAGAGAGGGGTTTTCAAACATGCTGTAGAAAGAATACTCAGCAAAGCCAAACCATAGGCCGTATTCAGAAACAAGGGGACAAGTCTGTGAACTATTCAGCAATCATTAAATACATTGGACATCCATCAATTGATGTAAATTGGAGTAGCTGAATTGTCTTCCAAGAGTTTTGCCACTTCTGGAAAAATCCCTGCAGTGGCACCTTGCAATAGACTGCTATAGCAGACTTCAGTTACTTTTCCTCTGATTCTTGAAATTATGTGCTTTAGTGTATCTGATGACACATGCATGTATAGTTATGATTTGGTGAGGAGTGCAGACATCCGTATGTACTTCCCTGGCTTTTATGGCAAAAGCAAATAAGTTTAAGGACATGCAGTGAAAAAATTGACAGGACACACTAAAAAAGGCAAGGGACGATAGTGAAAACCCAGCAGTAGAAACTGAAAAAAATCTCAGAGAGTTGAAGCACTGGTTCTTTACACATATTTGAGATTTCCTTGGCTGAATTATCTAAATGGTTTTAATGGATATACTCAGGCCCATTGCACATTCAGAAAGATAGTTGGCACATAGCCTAACAGGCTGATAGCAAGAATCTCACCAGCACTGTGGCATGCCAAAGTTTGTGTCTCTATTAACATCCTACTGAAAACAAGTCTTTAGAACTTTTTCTGGCAAGCACCCACATTGACTGGCTGTGACACATTTCGATGATGTTGTTGTGGACACAGCAGCCCTATTTCTTATTGGCTGCTTTGTTAGGCAGTGTTATAAACACCAATTTACAAAAACATAATCTTTCATAAAGCTGTCGCTGTTATAAAAGAGACCAAGGTTCTAGTATAAGTGCGCTGGTTTCAAAAAAACTGTCCACAACAAAGATTTTTCCGAAGGGTTCTTTTTAATTACTTTTATTTGCCTGAAAGCCTTTTCCGCTTCTCTGTGCCAGTTCTCATTGGTACATTAAATTAGGCATCATGTATAAATTATGTTACTTTTTTTCCCCCATATTTTTATTATATTTGTGATCCTGCTGCTATATATTATGTGTGGGACCAATAAATAGCTCTACTCAAGCACATCTACCTATTTGTTTGAAAAAGCAGACGAGTTTGAATTCTTATGAATTTACATCCGTAAATTATATCTGTGCAATTGTAATGAAAGTAATTTATGATTAGGGCACAGCATAGGGTAAAAATAGATTAACTTCAAGAGGACTGTAATACTGTGAAGGTGCGCTCTATGTCTTCTGTGTTAGTAAGACAGCTTGACATTTGCCAAAATTTTCTCTTAACTGATAAAAAGACAGCAATTGGTAATCTATGTCTCTTGCTGTTCTCTAGTATTGCTGCACTGTGCTGGGAAACAGTCGCACAGCACTGCACCTCAGAAGTGTTTGTTTCTTAGTAACCCATTCCTAAAAAAGGGCAAATTCTGTGCTCCATTCCAGCCATTTAATGCCTTTACATTCAGTGGGTATGTACAGCTTTATACGTGGTCAGAATACAGATCAAGCTGTGAAGTTTTTCATAGACAGTTCTTTGCAATCTTCAAAAGAGCAATGCCTTTTTATTTGTGTGTATACTAAAGAACCTAAAATTAGATCTTTCAGGCTATGAAATTTTTTTTTTCCTTATAAGTGGGAGAGCTCCATCACTTGACCTGTTCTGATTTGACTTGATTTGGTGAACTATTTAAATCTTCCCACTGAAATAACAGGAAAGGCCAAACGAGAAACGTCTTATTCTGGCTGTACTCTTTTGCCACCCTGCTGATGTAAACACAAATGAGAACCTGTATCAGATATACAGTCACAATGAGGATGTTGGTGGAGTGAAGCCTGATTTGGCACTGGGCGTTTGTACCGGACGGCAGCCAAACTGCTGAACAGTGGATGATGTCAGGAGCAGACCACACCAGACTGCTGGCAGAGCTGCCCCAGGCAGTAGCTGATGACTCGATGCTTTGGACAAGTTCCCTTAGTGCATGTGCTTACATGAAGTCTGATTTTTTAAAAAACTTGTAGGTCTTCCTGCTGTAAAGGCAGAGATGTCACAAACTCACATAGCAGACATGTAGAAGGAGCAAACCTGAGGTAATGCTACCACAGCTTTTATCAAAAATGTTTCATGTCATGCCAAGAGTCAGAGCAGCAGGAATCTCTAGTTTAAGGAGAGTCCATTGACACACAGGGATGAAGACATGAATTGTTACTTTGTGTGTATCTAGCATAAAAAGAATACAGAGCACAGACACAATTTAACTACAGTATATACACATTTACAGTAGAGAAGGTAGTGTATATACAGCGTAAACAGTAGAGAATGTAGTGCTAGAATGCCTCAGGAAAATTATAATCCAGCCTACTGGTTATCAACGCAGTAAGAAAACAAGAAAGGGTAAAGCTGAAGGAAAGAACTCAAAGAGCAGGAGAAAGACAACTGAGGACAGAAATCTTGCCTGAGAAATGGAAAATCAATTACCAAAAAAGATCCCAAAGGCAAGGAAAACCAAATCTAATTTTCTTTACATACTCTTTTCACTGCTTGAGGATTCTCTATAGACAATTTAAAAATCTATCATATTTATTGTTGGTTTGTGCCCGGATCCTCCAAGGCATTCAAGAGCCTAAGTTCTGGTTAGGATTTCAAGGAAAATTGGACTCCTACACAGGGACCAAAACACCTTAGAGAACAAAAGACTTTTGTGTGTGTGTGTGTGTGTGTTTATGCAGTAGCCTTTTTCAGTTGCATTATAATTTTCATGATAAAGGCTTGATCTTGTAATATATGTAATTTTCACTTAATGCAGTTTGCAGCATCTATGGTGGATATCAGGTTTCCTGAAGTGCATAGATTCCTCAGGTTCCAAACATCTTCAAATTTCAGATATATGTAACTGAAAGTGGAGGGGTTTTTTGTTTGAAATAATGTTTCACTCAAAGATTACCTCATTATCTTTGTAGTACAGAATATATTTATCTTTCAGGAATTCCAAGATTCCAGCTGAAAATATGACCATCTAAGTTGGCCTTTACTGAGTGAAACTTGAAAAGCAGTATGTAAGTGGAAGTCACCTTGAACAGTTACTCTTTCTGATTTCCACACCATTATTTAGTTTAGGCAAGTCAATGTACTACTGAGTACAGAAAGTCATCCGTACATTGCAAGTTCAGTTTTAATTCATGTTGCCATTTGCAATGAGGGATTAATTTGATTTAGATTCAGGTTTAGATGATGCACTCCCTTGACTTAGAGGCAATCAAAAAGTGTACAACACCTGATCAAAGACCACCTAATCTATTCAGGATAAACCCATATATCCATGAATTTGTAAACAATGCCACCTTAGGTGGAGATGGGGCTTTTCTGACCTTTTGTTATTGTCCAACACAGAATAGCCTAGCTGTCATATGATGTGCATGACTCTTAGTGGAAATAAACAGCTCAAACAGGACCTTAAAATGACTGTCACAAAATCCCCATCTGCTGGTTGCATGAGAGGTTTTTTCCCTCTGTAAGACTGACAGTAGAGTTTGATGTTTTTAGTTACCCCATAAATGGTCACAGAGCTCTCAGTGACATGCTTGACAAACTGTTTATAACATACAAAAAATCTGTAGATCCCTTCTACAAATCAGTCCTCAGCGCAGCTGATTATCAGGTAACTGAGCCACCCAAGTGGTTGGGTTTTGTTTGGCTCTTCTAACTCCTTGAAATGTGCAGACGTTCCTTCTCCTTCACCCCAGACCACCTTATTCTTCCACTTGGGTGCTCTCTTCTCAGCTTGGGTGTAGATGGTTTTGACTGCCTCACACTGATGCCGAAGTGGATTTAGACAATGATGCTGTCAGGTATTGCTATGTTGAAAGTCATTCAGAGCAAATGTGTAATTTTTAAGTGATGTGGAAACACTGAGGAAGAAATAATTCATAAACATACAAAAGTGGAGGTGATTTCCGTGAGTGTTTCAGCATGCACAGCACTGTGATCTTGTCAAGTGACTGAAGAATGCATGTTTTATCTTTACCTGCATTCCTTCTGAAACAAACAAGATTAATAGAACTATGACTTCTGTAAGCTTTTGCACAGTGTTTGTAACAGTCGATGTCAGTAGAGCCTACCTGAGTCCTATGAAGAAAGAAATTAATTAATTTTAAATGGAACAGCTCAAGTGACCTCAAAACACTTCCGATAAGCGTAAGTTTCTCTTGGTTTTTGCCTGCCGAGGACATTCCTAGTAAGTGCATTCATATTTTGAAAAATAAATGTTTGCCATCATATCCCTGCAAACAAGCTAATAAAACATGAAAAACCCCAAACAAACAGAGAAAAAAATTAATAAAAATGTGGGAAGAAATGTGGGTGGAGAATTTCTTCACATTAAATATATTTGAATCTACTTTTCTGTGTATTCAGAGTTCATCATAAATTAATGGGGTTTTTTAGTGTGAGATGATGTAGACAACTGTAATTGTCTGTCTTATTGTATGGCAATGACTTTATTCTCAAATTAGTTCAATCTGATAAATGTTACATGTTCCCATTTTCCTTGAAGGATCTAAGGATCAGTGAGGATAAGAGTAAGATATTTATGAAATGTTTCAGTCTCCAAAAAAAGTAGTATGTAATAGCTACTGAGATTTCAAAAAATGTCTACAGTAGAGCAGTATCATGAATCCACTTCATCAAGTTAACACCACCTCTACCTTACACTATCCTCCTTCTTTACATGGAACCAATTCTCTGTGTGTGTGTGTGTGTGTGTGTGTGTGAGATTACCAAATACCAAGTGCTGCATACGCTGAGACATGCTGAGAATTCATTCCTTCTATCTGGAATGTATTGTGGCAGCAACAGCTCTGCAAAAAGTATGCACATCAACATAAATACATACCTTGACCCTTCTCCAACCTCTGCTGTAATAGTACTGCAAGAGAGAATGAGAGAAGGAAGAAAAGGCTATCAGCTAAGGTAAAACTATGACCATAAATAGAGATTTCAAAAGCAACTAAAAATATTTAAGAGGGCTTTAAATAATTTTTTTTTATATCTACTTATAGGGGTTTTATCATTGTCTTAATTCTGAGCCTCGGGCTTAAATAAACTCACAATTCAAATGACAAATTCTTCTCTCTCATCTGAATTTTTGAACCATGTAAGCCAGAAATTCAACACATGCTTCAGATTCAGGTACAGGGCTTGTTATTCCTTAAGAACTTTTTTGGCAATAAAACTTTGGTAAAGTTTTGCCTCATTCAGTTTTTGTTTGAACATTTCCTGAAGCTGCCATAACTGCAGCACTCCATTGCAAAGGCAAAACTTCTGAGGAGAGTGCTCAGATTAAGACTGAAGGATATGTAGGTTAAATAAGCAATAGGGAAAGAGCGAAGGTGAGCACATGATGGCAAAGTGAGTCAATAAACTCATTACTGCTTTGCATTTCTGCTTCTGAACAGAAGCTATAATAAATGATATTTCACTTCAGGTCTTGTGAATAAATGTGATCATTTTACGTTCTGAGGTAATCAAAGTAAGATTAATGTATTTGAATTCTGTTTTGAAGATGGAAGCAACTGTCCCAGAGCTTGTCTAATATTCTGGTTGAATGACTGGTATTTCATATTGGTATATAAAAAGTGAAAACCATTAAAATAAATGTATATCAGAAAAAATCTGAGAAAAACAGAATCACGGAATACTTGGCCCAGGCATAAGTTTTTACATATATTCCATGAAAGAAGTCACTATATTTAGATTAACTCTTTTAAATGTTAGCAGCAGTGGGTATCTTCAAACCAAAGCCTCAAAAATGATCTTAAGAACTTTGCAGAAGGTAATTCAACAACAATGAAGGAATAGCTGCTGGATTTCTTTGGAAAAGCTTTGGCCTATTCAGAGATAAACAATATAACTTGAGCATTGTCATTAACTTCAGAGAGGTTCTTTGATGACATCTGAGAGGAACTAGAAGCTTTGAAGCTGAATGGTAGAAAAGATGTATATGAAATGTGCTCTGAGTATGCTGTCATTGCACCACTGTCACCAGCATTTATTATAAGAGGTGACCTTAGAAGGGAAGTAGCCTGCCTTGCTGCCAGAAGCAATCTTGGTAGCAACATATGGAAATGCAATAGATTCTACAAATCCACAAAAGCTGATTAGTCAGGATCTTGAAAGGGTTTATCTTGAACCTAGCACTTGATCTGATCATTTGGGTCTGCTAATGGCAAAAACCTGGGTGCACAGTGATTGGTTAAAAAACCACAAAATTAAAGACGTTATGGATCCAGGCACTGAGGTAAAAATAACTTTCCTTCCCTGAATATAAAAGTTACAAAACTTTTACTTCTTTTTTAAGATGAACAGTATTAATAATTATGGTGTATAAAATTAGTAAGCTAATGAAAATTCTCAAAACAGACAAATAAAGAAATCCACTAAACCTCTCCAAACAAAATTAAAAGTCCTCAAGCAAAATACTGCAAAAAATACATGGTCAAACTCAAAAAAAAAAAGAAGAAAAATAAGGAAAAGCAATCCCTCAAATAAAATTTTAAAGGACTCTAAGAAGAAAGAGGCACTTGCTATATGACAAGCAGAGGCTTTCTTTCTGGTTTTGTTACTTTCTGTATGATCTAGCGCAAATATGTGCTGCAATTTCTCCAGTAATGAGACTGAGATAATGACAGTTGCCTCCTGTGAACAATGCTTTGGTCCCTGAGGGCTATTGCGTGCATGAAAATACACAAGGAAATACAGCCTAATAGGTGACACTTCCGTAGAATTCTTGTAAGCATATTCAAACTAAGCAATTTTCTTACAAACATATAGAATTAAAAATATATACATATATATTACAGTTGTATTGGCATTGAATGGTCTACAAGTAGAAATTCTCATAAAGTTGCCTCTGCAAGGCAGTATTAGACAAGAAGTGTTGAACTAAAAGCAATGGTAGAAATGGACATTGACCTGAGCTTCACTCAGAAACAGAATAAAATAAATTATGATGTTTCATCATGAATACTGTTTTCCCCACCCACGAGGAAAGATACTAAGGGCTTAAACCAGACAAAACTACTACAGAGAAAAAAGGGGAAAATAAGGAAGTTTGGGAAAAAAATTATTTATATTTATACATTTTTACCAGCCCACTAGGATGCCTTGGCAACAGTGCTGATGACTCATGAGATGATTGCTCATTCCTTATCATACATTGCCCCTCAGAATGAGTTGCTCAGAGTGAAAAAGCAGATCTAGGACAGGTTCAGGTCTTGACTAGGGAAAGGACATGATCAGAGACACGATCACAGATCCCAACCAAAATAATCAAAGCTGAGGCATTGGATAAGCAAAGTCTCACTGATGAGTTTTGTACATTTAACTGCCCCTCCCCCCTTCCCAGCTCCACTCACTGGTTTACATTTCAGCTCTATTCATTGCTTCTTAGCAGCTTGTAAGTCACTGTGGTCTTCCGTGAGGTGTTAATAGCAAATGTGATCTCAAAAGAATTGTCCAACAGGGATAATAGCTAAATTTCAAAGCCAAAGGAAAACATATCACAACTATTGCCCTTTTGAAAAGCCCAAAAGGCCTCTCCAGTTCAGAAACCTTTGCTGTTCTCCATGCAGGTTTCAGTGCTGAGCCCTTACATTTTTTAAGGAGACAAGATAATCTAGGACTCCTTTCCATTGGGTTTTCACTTATTTCTTGTGCCAAATCATTGTAGCTTAGGAATTCTTGTAAATCATCTTAACTTTATGTGTAACTATGGCTAGTTTTCTTTAGGCAGTTGATATACTAGGTGAAACCTGAACATACTGTTCATTAGTCATTGAGAAGGTGTCTTTTCAAATCACTGAAGTTTAGGTAAGCCTGAATAGAAATTTCATTAATTGGATTTGGGTATCTGTCTCCCTCATAGACTTTTGCAAATCTCCCCTAGAAAAAAACCTACCCTTCTCACAGGGGGCAGAGATATTTCACACACCTTGTGAGCTGTGTCCAGAGGACCTTGTAAGCATTAAGACTCAACTTAGATGTACATTTTCATTTCGTAATTAAATATATAATTTCATCAATATACATTTAACTTTGAGACTTAGAACTCTGTTGGACCATAGAAAGTGCACAGTTCTGAAGAAAAGATATTGGTTGAAAAATATATTGGTTTCAATGCCAATAACGTTTCCTATAGAATGACGGACTCAAGGTAGTGCACGATGAAAATAAAATACAATAAAACTCACCTTCTTTAGAATTTTAACACTGTCACCTTTTCATTTGTCCATCTTGGTAGAAATAAAAATCCAGTTCTAGTTTTTGATTCTGGGGTTTTTTTTTTCCACCTTTCTGTTGCTTTTCTTTCCATGCCCCTGGAGGAAAAAAAAAAAAAAGGTTTCTTTAAGTGCATTTGTCATTTATTTTTACTATTTAGAAAAAAGTTGATGAAATATCTTGACTGCTTAAGAAATAGATACTGAGAACTTCTCAGTTAAGTAGGACAAATAGCATCTGAAATCAGTGAACTGCACAAGTTCACATTAATTGAAACTCTCACTGTGTATGACTAAGTTCCTGCCAGCTAGTTAAGCATCTGAGAAATGTCATGTGAGAAAAAGAACTGTGACAATAGCAGAGGGCTTGCAACCTTCTTTCTTCATCATACAGCACTGATGTGGCAAGAAAAAACCAAAATAATACCTGTTTTGCTAATGTAACTGCATCCTATGTCACAATAATTTCCTTATGTAGTGAATGTGGGTAAACATCAAATTGTGACTTATGAAATAAGCAGGTGTGAGATAGGAAAAATAGAAGAATTCTTGTACAAAGTCTCTTCTCAAACAGGAATATAAAACCACAGCTGCCTTTCTACAGTCATGTTAGGATTATGACAACATTTGTAATACTTAAATTTTACAGATTTCTGAAACCTAGGTAAATTAGTAATTATTTTTTCATCCAACCCCAACTTTCCAGAAAGCTGGAAGATCAGATTTATGATGTTATTCCCTTCAGAAACAATGACTTAATGACGAAACAGAAGGAGATGTTTTAGATTTATATTTTTCCCATTTTGAATAAGCCATGTGCATCCGAGATGTACACTTCCTTTCCATATCTGTCTATAACTGCTTCTGAAGTTTAACATGAAAATTGGGTTTAGGAGAGGTTAAGAAGGGAGTTTTGAGGATACATGTAGATGCAGATCAGCAAAAATCACAGAGCAGATGCAAAGGTTCCTTCTTTTCACCCTGGCCTTGGTGATACTGTTTATTGGGTATTGCCTGCTTTGCTGAGCTAAGTCTAACTCTGCAAGAGAAAACAAAATGCTTAACCCACATTGCCATAGCAGGGTTGGGACCCTGGGACCTCCACAGCTAGGCTGAGAAACAGAGTAAGGGCATAGTGTTTTCCTGTTCCCACTTATTTCTGCATGTGTTCAGATACATAGCATATTAAAAAAATATTGCTGCTGTATTGCTGCTGTACATTAGATACATGCAGACTATATTACCCTTTTTCAGACCCTTTTTTAGCACCTAGGCAGCCCAGGAAAAGTCCTCCTGTGACAGATTCAAGAAACCTTATCTGATGGATTAAGGGGTCATCAGTAGAGCTGCACAACCAAATAATGATGTCAAGGATATCATATTTGCAGACTGCTACTTATGTGCTAAAATGTGTATATGCAGCCAGTTTTTAAGTAGTAAACTATTACAAGTTATGGTAGGCATCAAGTATCACAAGCTTGGCTTGTCTAATGAGCAAACTGCATGCAGTCAACAAGCTCCTAAATCCTGGTACAGACTAACAAAGCTGCTTGAAATTATTTTGCAATATAATGAACTATGATCAATTATTCATTGCTGGACATCTTGGCTTATTATTTAGTCCAGTGTAAGTGCAATTGTCTTATTGTAATGATATGTGTAGCGGTTCACAGAGATAAGCAGATTAATGTATCTCTCAAAGACAATTACATTCTATTGCACATCAGCAAAAATGAAGTAAGCTCAGTTTTCATTAGAGACAGCCTCAGACTCTGACATGAGAGGGCAAGAAGGGAAGGAAATGATGCTCTGATGCCCAAGTCCTCTCTTTGGCTGGCTTTCAGCACTTAACAGACTCACAGCTTTAACCTTGCAAAAGACCCCCTTTCTCTTCCTATCCAAAAATCTATTATGTATTACTGGTAATAAGCATGATGGCTCTTTTTTTCCTGGCTGGACTGGTGACTGTTTACTTTCTAAATAAATTTTCTTCACTGTCTACTAGTCATCAGTGTTGGGAATATAATCTACATTTTGCATGACAGTAAAGTGATCTAATAGGATTTGTTAAAAATACACTTTTATGTCTTGCACAAAACCGTCCCAAAACAGCCTTACCTAATAAGCAAATTTATTACATATTTGGAATCATTGCTGGGGGTTTATAAGTCTGAATGTTGTTGCATATTTTAGTATCTCATCTCTTACTCTTGCTGTATATGGTAACACCGTGGGAACAGATCTATGCATAAACCCATGAACATCAGAAAAATCCATAAACCCTGGTGATAACAAGATAAACCCAATACTATTAATGCATCAGCAGCACATCTTTAGGACAGGGAGATGCAGTTATTTATTCAAAACAAATGCCTGTGTCTAAAATAACCCCACCATGAGATTTTTCTCCAGTGAATTGTACCCATTCTCTCAAGCTGAAAAAATAAGCAGATAACTCAATAAAATCTTCTGTGGAGCTCAGCTGAACATAACTCACTCTAATGCAATTATCCATGTTTCATTTAGAAGAGTGATCCTCCTGATGTCTCAGAGTATTTCTCCTTTAATAAGTGAGAACATTTGCATTTCATTAACATGCAAAGAATTTCCTCAGAGTATTTCCTGAAAATGAAAAAAAAAAAACCGAACAACCCAAAGAAGCCAAACTGAATCCTTTCTTTGTGCTATCTCAAGAGCAGTAATAATATAGTAAGTTAAAATGTTACACTGGAAGCATTATTTTTTTATGTATATTATTTTTGCTTATGTATATACAAAATGAGGAAGGTGTGGTTAATTTAGGTTAAAGATTCTAAGAGTTTTTACTGACAAGCCAGTAGGGACTTTATTAGGTATCAGTAAAGTAATATACATGATGATGCCATATGATACAGAATTAAGTTATGTATTCAATGCTACAGTATAAAAGAGAGTTGCTGTTGGCAATGACCACCTTTGTGGGAATCCTTAAGTGCCTCTGTAAACAATCTCCTTTCTTGATTTCTGTGCATAGTGTTGACAGCATGGATGTGCAGTAGATATCTTCAACTTCTTGCCCAGCAAAAGTGCAAAAGCTTTCAATCTCTGGAAACTTAAAAGGAATGCAGGTTTAAAGAGACATGTTAAAATTTTCTAAAAAGTGTAGCTAGAGTTGCGTGCAGGGCCTAGTAGTAACAATATTCACGCTCCTTCTTCTCTGAGGCCAAGGAATTCCTATGTGTAGTATGGATGCTTGGGTATATACAAGTCTTCTAACAATATCTCCAAGTCTTCTAACAATAACTCCTGGGTTCGCAGCACCAAATAAATGGAAAGGTGTCCTTATGAGGGTCAACATTACACAGGATGAGGTGCTGGTGGTGGTATGAACAGCTGAGCAACAGTTCCAAGTGTTACTGCCACATGGATTCATGGTACTCAGGACCTGCAGAGCACCATGGATAGATCTAGTTTCAATGGTTCTGGGGACAGTGTAAATATAGGTTGTTTCATTATTATCACACTCAAGTGAAGTAGTGATTACAGGTCTTACTCTGTTGAGGGTATATCAGCTAGAAAGAACAGAAAAAGTACAAAACTGCATTCATGCAAGAGCAATGCAGAGATTTTTCTCCAATGGAAATATCAGAAATACGGCTTTCTCATGTGCCTCGGTGTGTTTTAGGGGATGGGAAGCACTTGCTGTGGATTTTATGGAAAATTAAAGATGGGAAATAACACATAATTGACACGCTTCTGGTTTCTTCTGGACTCTTTTTTGAGGTGAAAGTCACTTTACACTCTGCAATCACAGCTTCTCTTGTTCTTTTTGGCACAGGTTGTTTGCATATGACTTGTAACACTTGTAATTTTTACACTGCACAACATGCTTGCTTCTGGGAGGAAAAGATTTTTTTTTAATGAATGTCTAAATGCTTTGATTCGAAGGGGTTCTGCCTTCTAATACTGACTAACAGAGCAATGAGAAAAACAAGATGTGGTTCACTGAGAGAAACAGTGACATTTACCTTCATGGTTATCTGACATGTGATGTCCTTCATGCTTCTTCTGCTCTTGCTATCCTTCAGCTCTCACTATGCAAAGTGACATTTGGACTTGGATTTGGAGCGAATGTCAGCAGGGCATTAAAAAAATGGTTAGTGAACAACAGCACTTCTTAGTGACTTTTTCTTGATCATGACGAGACTTGAAAGGAACCCACTGTGAAAAAAAGCAAACTAATTTTACTCCTAAGCTCCTATCTGATGAAGGATTATGCTTATAGTGTTCTTCAAGACTTTTTGCAGCGACCCCAGAATCCTTAGGGAACGTTACATCCATGGTCAAACTTCCTTAGGAGAGGAAGTTTTCTGTCAAACTTTTCTCTGGTTCACTCCTGGTTTTGGAGATTTTCTTAGGTGAGAGGGATGGTGGTGTTCAGCTAATTTCCTTTACATGAACATGTCATTAATATAGCCAATGCTAATCTAAAGTAAAAGATTTTCTTTATGTTTGCATAATATGATCTTTTTGTGACCATTTACTAGCTAGCGCAAATTAGGCTACCTGTGGAAGTTGTTCTCGTTTTCCAAAATGAGCAATTCAGATTTAAGAGAAGTGAAGTGATTGAAGGACCATACATTCTTAACAATTGCATCCTTTTTCTGCAACAATATAGGACCTGTAGTTTAAAGTCTGATTTGTGCAGGTTCAAACTTTAAAAGATATATTTGCATAAACTATTTAAAGTGACAGAAGTTACATATTAGACAAAAAGGAAAGAGAGAGAAAAGGGAGACAGATGTAAAGCTCTGCAGGTCCTGTTTGCTGCAGAAAACTTTGATATGAACTCTTGGTTATCGATCAGCACAAGGGTGAAACAGAACATAGGAAGTAGAAAGCGTCTGACAGCTGATGAAAAACCTTTTTGCTTTGTAAGAAGCTACACATGAACAACAAAAACACTATGCCAGCTGGAAAAGCTGCTGTCTGTGACTCCAGCTCAGTAGAACACCAAACCTTGCAGCTATGTCATTCACTATTTATTAGTCCTGACAGATTACAGAGTGACTCTGCTGCCATGACAATGAGAAAAAATCCTGGATGATTAGGTAGAGTGATATACGGACCATGCATGGCTTACCATGAATACAGACAGCTCCATGAATGCCACTGTTTTGCAGATACTGTAAATTTTTATGTATGGCTTTCAAGAAAAAACTTCTATGTACAAATGCATTGTAGACCTTAGTGTAATTACAGTAGTCCTTGAGAGCAACACAAATGTAGCACTTAATCTGTTTACTGAATGTATCGCAAAAGCTACACTTAAATAACAGCAGAGGTGGAATGGAAATCAACAAAAAACTGTGTTACTTCAACAAACTCTGAGCCAGGGGTGACAATTTGTTCTCCCTTTGTACTGAGGAGTCAATACAAGCTACTTGATTTTAAGAACATACTGACAGTTTTAACTTTGGAGTATGAGGTTTTATTATATTCCTGTCTACATCTTTACTGTTATTCAAGCATTATCTTCTATAATGCTCTTGAAAAATTAAATGCTACTATGTAGCTTTAATAGTTGCACTTACCTGGTAATTCTCTGTTTTAAAAGTGTCAATGTTGGCTTCTTGCAGTCAAAGTTTTAACCTGCGTAATAAACTCACCCCACATTAATTGCAATTTAATAACCTAATGTATTGTTACTGAGTTGTAGTCTTGAAAATTATGCTGAGCTCTTAAACCTTTCATTGTTTTCAGGAGGTGAAAGCCATCTTACAGTCTGCAGTTGACACATAAAGCAAAGCCAAACCTGAAACGCCCTGGTTTAATGCAGGTGCAGACATGAAGAGAAACTCTAGTTTGCAAATAGCAAATTCCTCTTTTGAAAATGTGACTACTGTGGTGGAAGTTTTGCCAAACTAGTCACTGTGATATCCATGATCCCCGCTTACTTCGACATTCAGTCTGTAGTAATGCAGTCTGAGTTATATTACAGGGCTGTACAGCATATTCTGCAAAGAAAGGGTCTTGCATACTGTTACACTTCATCACAGTCTAGTCCAAATTCAACTACTTTTGCTGTCCTGTAATAATTTGAAGGTAATCCGAGTGCTACACTATTCTTACTTCTCTTGTAGTTTCCTTAATGGACCAAAAGAAAAAAATACTAGTTATATTTCTTCTGTAAATATACAGAATATATAATATATAATATGTAATAGCCCAAAATCAGGGCCATTTGTGATAGATTTTTCAAGTTGTTCTATCTTTAGAAAAAAAATATGTACACTTGTGTGAATTTTATTTCATGCAGAATCCAGAGACATCTCACTGGAAATACGCACTGAAGTATAGCGTTAAGACAATGACATTCACATGATTGGGAAAGGTTCAGGACAGAGATTGAAGTTAAAACTTTGACCTTCACGTTTTTTGATGGAAGTACTGATACATGTATGAGTGAATCATTTCTTACTCCCTGTAAAACCTCCCCTACTACCAGGCTTGTCACTGTTTTACTGGTCACCTGTGTGGTTCCATATAAGCATAACTGAGGTATGTTCACTTCTCAAGACATTTCCAAGCCACTACTTTCTCTCTTGCCTTATGATGGGTTAATGGTGTATGAACCAGCTCATTAAAAACTCTCTAATGTTGCTGCTAAATCAAATATAAGTTTTCTTCTTCAGCCTCAGGGCTTTTTTCTTTTCTTTTTCTTTTTTTTTCTTTTTTTTTTTCCCCACATGAAAATACATCTTTAGAGTCCAGCACTGTATAATGAATAACATAAGCAGTGGCAGGATTATCATACTTTCATTGGTATAATAGTAATGTTTTCTGAAGGTTCCAGGAATTTGCTTTACCCTCAGACTAGTTGAAGTACCTTTGTCAATATTTAATCTGTATTGACTCATGGCTTGATTACAATGCATAATGCTGATTGCATCAATCTTGCCATAAAGCCTGGCTTCTGCTTCTGACAAAACTCTATTGATACATTTGACTCACCCTGACATTGCAAAACTGAAAAACTGCTGAGATATTCACTCTCTATAAATTTGTGTATATTATTGCCCTGAAAGGACACACAGCAATGTCCTGCTAGGTTAACTGCTGCTTATGTTTGTCCTTTTTTGTTTCAAATGCAAAAATGAAACAAAGCAATAACAAACGTACAAAACCATGTAAGCATCTAGAAATAGACTTTAAATTGTATCTTCTCTTGTGAAGAACTTCTTCACAGAAACCCAAAGTAAACCAATAAAACCTCAAAGACTTTTATTACTTGTTCTGGCATTAAACAATTCTTCCCAGAGAAACATCCTGGCATGTGTTTAACTTTGTAATATTACAAAGTCCTTTGCTGAAGAGATATATGTTTAGGTGCTAAAAGCTTTTGTTGAGCTGTGCCCAAGATTACTTGCTGGTTTATAACCTAAAGTATTATAAATTGATGTACTAGTTTGCTGTCTTGTTTTCAAAAGGAAAATACAATAATAATAGAAATGCACTTGTGAATTTTATCCATATATTGTTTTCCCTTTAGGGGTTTGATCTCTAAATCCATTTAATTTGCATGAAAAATAACACACATTCACATGAATACCAAATCACACAACTCATCAGAATACCTCAGTTCTAGGGTTTGGATCAGATAGTTCGTAGATGGGGAGTAGGTGGGAATAATCTGAAAAATGCTAAAATCTATTGCCTGCAGGTATTAATAAATGCAGACCTGATTTGCTGGAAGACAAATAAATGCAAAAGGCAACAGGTTAAAAAAAATAGGAGACAATGAACTTACTGCCACAAGATATATTTGAAATTAATATCTCAGACTTCAAACAGAACATTTAGATGCATCTTATGTATTTACCCTTACAGAAACAATATTCAAATGTATAGCAACTTCTGGGTAAGAAAGCAGTAGATTAAACAAAGTGCATCCCATAAAAGTCTTCATGAAAACTCTAGCTGTAGCAGATGTATGCAGAATTTCTGGCAGAACAAAGAAAAGCTGGTATATCTATCACTGTTAAGCTGTCATAAATGGATAAGCATCTGCTCTGTTACTTTCTATACAACTTTTCTTAGAAAGTATAAGAGCAGGTTAGAGTCACAAATATGCTTACTATTCATAACATAATTTTGTGGTAGGTTCTAGAAACATACTGTAATATAAAAAATCAAATAGTTAGAAGTAACTCTTAAGGACCAAATGTTAGATCTTTGAAAATTAATGTGGAGTACAATTGTTGTTACTTCTTAAATGTGCACTGCTTGATATCCATTTTTAGGTAGGTTTTTTCTAGGGTTCAGTTCTCCTTTGGCTGACTTCCCACATAACTTCATTGACTCAGATGTGATTGCATATATGTCAGCTGAAAATTGAAGACCATATTTGGCCCAAAATGTCAATGAGACAGATCACCAACTAGTGTATATCAACTTAGACTGACCAGCTTTGACTTATATTAGCTTACAGACTGTCCTTTATTTTTGCATTTCATTTAAATTTTGACTCACCTGAGAGTAGTGATTAGACTTGTCTCAGCAAATTTCTAGTCAGCACTGCATATTTGACTGAGGGTCTGAAATTAGTAATATATAATAATGACTCTTCATTATTGCATCATCTGCAATATTTCTTTTTCTCCAGTAAACAGAGACAATATCAAAAAGTCATGCTTGTACAGTCAATCTTATGATTATAATGATGCTTTCTTGTCTACTGGCTTGATTTCTAGTCTAGGCACACTTTGTAATGTCACAGAAAACAATGGTTGTATGGGTGCTCTGACACATTAATATTTTTTATTGTCACAGTTATTGTCACAGTTTACTATCGGAATGGTCAGAGACTCTGTCAATATAAAAATAAAAGGTGTGGCCTGCTCGTACCTACCTGATTCATATCCTGAATTGTTAAGAAATCTGTTTCTTTACATTGTCTGTACTTTGATACTTTTACACTTGTGACTAGTTGTGCCCGAGTCTACACATCCCTGAAGATACAGGGATCCTTAGAGCAAGGACAGTAGTACAAAAAGAAACAAAGGACAGTACATAAAACCTATGGTTACAACAGCAAAAATTCAGATGCAAAGATGACAGCAAACCGTTGCCTGCTGTTAATCCAAAGAAATAAATAATTGCATATTCTTACTGTCTTTCAGAATGCTGGGTAACAGTTTATTGCTAAGGAGTCCCAACACTTTTCAAGTCTCCCCCTGAGCAATTCAGTACATCTGATTCATGCCTGTGACTAAATACTGTAGCCTAGCCCCCAGGGGTGGGCTGCCTGGTCATTTTCATATGTGGATTTTTCGAGCTGTATTTTGCTAGCTGGTTCCTTTTTAACGTTGTGAAGAAAGCCCTGCATAGAAAGAAAAATCTCCCTGTAGAAGTTGGGTTGAAAGCGATTTATAATTTGTCATAGGAGTTGTCCTGGAAGCACATTTTGGGATCTTCAGTGCAAAACAAAGTTCTTCTCCATCACCAGCTGTGCTGGTTTTGGCTGGGGTAGAGTTAACTTTCTTCATAGCAGCTAGTATGGGGCTGTGTTTTGGATTTGTGCTGGAAACAGTGTTGATAAAGCAGGGATGTTTTAGTTACTGCTGAGCAGTGCTTACACAGAGTTAAGGCCTTTTCTGCTCCTCACACCACCCCACCAGCGAGTAGGCTGGGGGTGCACAAGGAGTTGGGAGGGGACACAGCCGGGACAGCTGACCCCAACTGACCAAAGGGATATTCCAGACCATATGATGTCATGCTCAGCATATAAAGCCGGGGGAAGAAGAAGGAAGGGGGGGACATTCGGAGTAATGGCGTTTGTCTTCCCAAGTAACCGTTACGCGTGATGGAGCCCTGCTTTCCTGGAGATGGCTGAACACCTGCCTGCCGATGGGAAGTGGTGAATGAATTCCTTGTTTTGCTTTGCTTGCGTGTGCGGCTTTTGCTTTACCTATTAAACTGTCTTTATCTCAACCCACGAGCTTTCTCACTTTTACTCTTCCGATTCTCTTCCCCATCCCACCTGGGGGGAGTGAGCGAGTGGCTGTGTGGTGCTTAGTTGCCAGCTGGGCTTAAACCATGACACCAGCATGAAGTATGAGTCCACTTTTGTATTTCTGTAAATCTCCACTTCTTTTCTCGTCATGATGACTAACGATCCCAGGCTGTGTCTGAAGCTGGTAGCAGACCACACAGCATCAAAAGGCAGTGCTGAAATAGACAAGCACCAGAATATGATGAAGTCCTCCCTTGCTGCCTTTGGCATCTAAGAAAGAGTGGCACCCCAACACCTCAGACTACAAAAGATTTTGCTTCACAGAAGCACCCTCTGATTCATGGTGAAGCTATCTTAACAAATAGGCAGTACTGGAGAAATGTCATGCTCAGGACAAAGACTCAGGCCTAAATGCTTCTCTTGCAGGACAGTCAGATTATCCTCATACCTTAGCAAGCAAAAAATTTAATTGCAGACCTAGCTTATTTTGAAAATAATCTATAGTAGACCCATGATGAGTTAACAGTGGTTATCAAAGTGACAGACTTCGTACATAACAGCTATTACAGTAACCAGCTATTTAATTCCATGGTATGACACGAAGCATGTAGATGAATATAAATAGTTTATGCAGTGAATGGGCTATCATATCACCAGCTCTAGGTAGAGAATCAACCAGTGTAAAACCCATCTCTTCCTAGTGAGGGACTTCCAAAAAGACTAGCACGGGGTAGACTACACCAGGGGCAAACCTATGGCTGGTCATTATGAAAGCTTTTATTAGCACTTATTTCTGTGAGTGAAAATACCTTTTCTTTGTTACTAGACTATATTAATCCTGGTCTAGAGTAGCTGAAGTCTCTGTGGGAAACAAGAAGCACGGTTTAAAAAACAGTGAAGGAAGGCAGAAATTTTTAAGTAGAATTTCCATATTCTTTGAACTTGAAAAATGTGACTTTACTGTAATCAAGGGTCAATATGGCATGTAAAATAGAGTGAAATCCTATTCCTGCTCAAGTTAATGGCAAAGTTACTTGTCATCCACAGTTACATTTTCTCTCAAAATTTACTGTCACATGTGCCCTGAAAGTGTTGTGAACTATGTATTTTAGAAAGGATAGCTATTTCTCCTGGTAAAAGTAATTCATTATGACTACAATATGCAAATCCCACCTAGGAAGCCAACTAACTATTTGTTTTAAAGTGTTTTTATGAGGTTAAGGCTGAAAATTCACTGCAGGTCGCACACAGAAATTCATGGCATGTATAGATTTTTCTGGAGTTTGATCTTATACTTCAGGAACACAATGACAAACACAGTGAAAATGGGAGAGGGTCTTAATGGAGCTTTTTCTACCTTCTCCTTATAACATTACTGTTCTCTGAACCTCAGGAACACAGGCATTTGGCAGTGTTCATTGATGAAGTAACAAAACACCTCACATTCCAGGCAAGAAAGTTAAATTTTGAAGTGTTAACTGCTTGAGAATATACAGAAAAATTTGAAATAATGTAATTTATCTTAACTCAATGATTTGTTTTACAAATAAATGAATGCAACAGAAATATATTTGCAATATAATATTTAAATTTATACACTTAGCATTGTAACTGTGAAATACTACTTTTAACATAAAACATGATCTTTAAATTAAGGTTTTCTACTTATCAGTACATTGCAGTATTCAATTTGCATACAAGGAGCCATTTATGCCAACGTCATCTTGATTGCTGACAATTTCCTTTTTTCTTGCAAATTATCAATTTAAACAATTTGAATATACATCGGTTCGCCGTAATGTTCCTAACTTGTGTTTCAATGTCATAAACACACTTAGCAAACTGTACTCTGAGAAATGCATATTTATTTTCAGCCAGAAAGAACAGCTGCATACACAGAGTGGGCTCATGCAACATATAGGTCTCTGGGATAGTCCAGGTTTTGGGGTCAGATGATCTGGTGAGAATGTAAGCTGGACCTGAAAAAGTATGAGAAGTTGTGGAGAGGACATCCTTTTTACTGATTTCTGCTGAGGTGGGGGAGGGAAGGCCATGGATATCCAGTTTCAATATAAACAGTGCTGGCTGTTTATAGCTTTGCTAAGATTCAGGCTGAGATGGCATGTGGGTGAATGCACAAACACTGGCAGCACAACACACACTTGAACTTACTGATATTTACTGGTTTTAGGAGGTTCTGACACTTTAAAAAATTAAGGAGTCATCCAAAGCCTAGTGAGACCCAAAGGGATATTTTCCAAGGAAAAGGAACAGGAATTCATATTCCCTACACACAGAAGGATCTGATGCTACCCCAGTGAATTGAAGAGAAGAGAAGAGAAGAGAAGAGAAGAGAAGAGAAGAGAAGAGAAGAGAAGAGAAGAGAAGAGAAGAGAAGAGAGGAGAGGAGAGGAGAGGAGAGGAGAGGAGAGGAGAGGAGAGGAGAGGAGAGGAGAGGAGAGGAGAGGAGAGGAGAGGAGAGGAGAGGAGAGGAGAGGAGAGGAGAAGAGAAGAGAAGAGAAGAGAAGAGAAGAGAAGAGAAGAGAAGAGAAGAGAAGAGAAGAGAAGAGAAGAGAAGAGAAGAGAAGAGAAGAGAAGAGAAGAGAAGAGAAGAGAAGAGAAGAGAAGAGAAGAGAAAATTTCAGTTGGAAGGAACTATCATCTAGTCTAACTGCCTGACCACTTCAGGCCTGACGAAAGCATGTAATTAAGGGCATTGTCCGAATGCCTGTTAAACACTGACAGGCATGGGGCATCGACCACCTCTCTAGGAAGCCTGTTCCAGTGTTTGACCACCCTCTCAGTAAAGAAATGCTTCCTAATGTCAAGTCTGAACCTCCCTTGATGCAGCTTTGAACCATCCCCATGCATCTAGTCACTGGATCCCAGGGAGAAGAGCTCAGCACCTCCCTCTCCACTTCCCCTTCTCAGGGAGCTGTAGAGAGCAAGGAGGTCTCCCCTCAGCCTCCTTTTCTCCAAACGAGACAAACCCAGAGTCCTCAGCTGCTCCTCACAGGACATGCATTAGATTTTGGGGTTTCGATAGAAACCAGCTCAAGCAAAACTTCTCTTGAAAGCAGAACTGACTACTGTGGAGAAAGACGTAAGTCTCATTCTTCATACCTAAGTACTTATGTTGAACAGGGGCAGAGAAAATATCTGAGGTGAGAGACCTGTGCTGAGAGGAGATCCTTCTTGGAATATTTCAAGCTCTGTTCTGCAGAGGGAGGAATGCTGCAGTAGCTTGTGTACAGCTAAATATGACCAGCTTTGTTTAATTCAGACCAGCAGATTTGCAAGTGTACCCACCAAAGCAGCTGGGCCAGGCTTGAAAGGTACCTGCAAGTGGGAAAGCAGATGAAATGATTGGTTTCATTTAGCGATACAAAAAGAGGGGAACAAAGAAAGAAGGATTAAGATGGGAAGCTGATAGAATATCCAGTCTACCAGGATGCAGATTTAGACTTCCCGGTTTTCTTCTGACAAAGTCAGTTGCTGGAGAGAAAATGAAAGATTGTGAAGTTAAAACACCAGACAAGTGGGACGATTTTTTTTAAAGTATGCAGAAGTCATGCTTAGACTGGTCATACGTATGTGAAATACAATAGTGATTTCCATCCTGTAGCCCAAAGATGCCTTCATTTCCAGGACAATGTACACTGTAGATTCTGAGAAAATGTGTGGTCTGTTTATACAGATTAAGCATAAAATATTGGCTATGTTCTGTTATGTCCTTGCTGACATGGTTCTTACTTATTTTGAAATCAAAGAGAAAAATAAGATAAATAGAATCTTTTGTCTATGTATAAAAACAAAGGGGTAATAAAACCACTGTGGTAATACATGAAAACAACAACTTTTTTTGGCAATTAAAATATTTTAGGGAATTATTTTCAACAGCATTTGTGTGCTTAGGAAAATTGTATATTGAACTTCAGAAACACTGATGTTACTTTCATGAAACCCTTGAATTAAAGCTTTGACTTTTGAAAATTACAAATGTTTACTCATCACAGAAATACACTGTCTACTTATGAATTTAACTGCTGTTCTTAGATCTTAAGAAAATATTGATCTCTACAAGCAACCGCTGTTGTTTTGATAAAGTTTGCATAAGTTTCTTACCTAAATTAACACACCAAGGAGTCTGTAATAGAAATTAAAATGAGTTCTCACTGCTTTGGTTCACTTGTTGGGTTTTTTTTTTTTGGAATGGGTTTTATACCTAAACTTTTTATTTTCAATGTTCAGTTCTCACATATGTTTGTACAATCTTTAATGGCTATACTTGTCTACAACTTCTGTTATTTGACAATCTGATTTCAGGAATAACTTATTCTTATTTGCCAAATGGTTACAATATTTTACTTTATTTATCTGATTGATATTGATGATCATCTATTGATGATCTTACAGGTCTTTTCCAACCTTAGTGATTCTGTGTGATTCTGTGTGTGTGTGTAGTTCTTGTTCAAGGTGTACCAAGACTGGTGGCTCTAAGGCCTCAGTTTAGAATGTTTGTTAAGATATGGAGAACGGGTTTCAGCCCCTTCAGCCCCAATGTGTGTAACCTGTATAAAAAGATATTGCAAGAAACTGTATCTCAAGCTATACTCAAATTATTTTTCCCCCTCCACCCCCACCCCACCCACCCCACCCACCCCCACCCCCCCCCCCCGAAAAATCCTAATGTTTCCAGAGATCCCTGGTCAGCATACCCCACAGCTGGAATTTTGTGACATGTACCAGACTTGATATGCTAATTGTTCACATCCACGAGCATTCCTAGGTCAGAGACACCCAAAATTAATACTTATTTGCTTATGGCCATGGCCAAGACACAGAAGAGTGTGTCAGAACCGCTGGTAGCTGAGCATGCCTGACACTGGGGTACATCTGTAACAGTATAGCTACTAGGAGTCAAAGGAGGGCAAAATTTTATCATAGAAGAGCAAGGCATATGTGTAAAGAGAGCAATCATGGCAGCCGGCCAAGGTGGTAATAAGGAGCAGAGGATAACAGCCCTGAGACAGCAGCCCTGGAGCCAGCCTTCAGGAGTTAAAGATCAGGCTGAAATAGGTGCCTGACCTTTGAGACCTGATCATGCCAGGCTTCCCACATCTTTGGCTGAAATGAGGAATAGTGATCACTGTCAGAGTACGAACATTTGACTAAATGCACCCAATCCACCTTGGCAGCTCCCATCTTAATCCTGCAAGGATTTACTCTGTTGACTTCTGAGACTCAGTACTGATTTTTTAATACACTGATTTTTTTTTTTAATTCCTCACTGCAGTTATTTTCTTTCCAAAGTCACTGTGTATTAAAATTACTCACGGTTATAGTTATAATAAATCATATTGATCCTTTTCCCAACCAGCTGAAAATAAAGTGTATTTGTGTCTATTCCTGCAGTTCACTCCTCTTTATAGTCTATTCTCAGTCCAAAATCATATGTGAAACCAGCTATTGCAGTCCTTGCAGTGCCTGTTTGCTGATCTCCAGTTGTTTTCCACATCATGGTTGCTTAGTTCCAGATTTAGAACTGCATCACTTTTAAAAATTCCCAATTGTCAAATTCTCCAGGAAAGTATAATCATAAAGAAAACCATTCAAATGTTCAAAACAGACGTGCTCCAATCAGTGGAAATCCACCCACAAGCTGTAATCAGGCCTTCTTGAACTAAGTGGCATGATGAGAAAAGGATACTTGAGGTTCTTGGGTGGCTTGCGTGACAGTAAGTTTTTTTAAATTAATTTTTTAAAAAGGAAGGGAAAAAAGAAAAGGTAGCATCAGGTTCAGTCACCCATCCTCATGCGCCATTCCAGAACATGTTAGTCACATAATGTACCCCAGGTGGGTGTGACAGTAAAAGAAAACTCTTGTCATTTAGTATCCTTGATTTACCTCATATTTGAGGCTAGATTGAACAAGCAGCAGATGCTGTTTCTGCTGCTATTGAAAATAAAAGCACTGTGCTGAAAATAAAGTGAGAGAAACACTATAAGGTAATGAGATTATGGTTCAGTTTCCCATGTACATAAAAAATACATGGAATTAGCCTGGTTCTGGGTATTTATATCTACTTGTTTGAAGCTAACATACAGTATTAATGCAGAAGACTCAGGTCAATTCAGGCTTCACAACGTTAGCAAGGAAAGGCTTCCTAGGGGATGAAGAAAATATTTCCAGGGCATTCATATCCTTATATTTCATACTTCTGATGAAAAAAAAAGCGATGTATAGACACTCTGAAATTCTGCCTTTGCCTCTAATCACAGCGAAGGCAGTAAATGAACAGGAACAAGGAAGGGGCAGAAATATGAAGGAAGCTCCTCTAGTCACATAATAGCCACAGTTTAACAAAAAAGAAACAAAAACCAAAACCAATGTGCCAAGAATTCTGTACACCAAAGTCTGCTCCTACAGACAACCCACTGCATGTATCAAAACATCTATCAAATTTGTATACTGTGTCAGGAACAGAACATGAATTGCTTGTGTACTGAGAAGTTTGATTACTTAGTGGTGCTGTGGAATTATCTTTCAAGAGGCAGCATGGAAGCAAAACTAATTTAATGACAAGATAGTTTGATCCTCTGAACTGCAGTCAGCTCGAATTTCTGTGGATTGTATAAAGGAAACAGACAGAGATTATATTATTATTTTTAAAGTGGGGGAAAAAACTTTAGAAATATTTGGTTATATTTTCTGTCGAAGTTAATTTAAACCTGCCTTGGGTTCTGATAGGGTTTTTCAATTTATGTTTCTGTCTGTCAGTCCTCCATCAAACCTACAAGCATGCATCAGCAGTCAAGTAAAGGCACCCTCACTATCTAAAAAGGGTTGTACAAAGTACCTGGCAAGTAAGAATATACATACAGTCCCTCTCTTGCACAAATCTGACATCCTTCTTGATGCAAAAGTCTGAAAAATAGGAAAATCTGGTCATTTAAAGGACGGTCAGCAGAGAGATCATGGTGGTATTTTCTGTATCTCCGGATTATCACTTTCTTAAAGGAAAAGGAAAAGCAGGAAATGGTTTGTCTTTATCTTTCAGGACTGTAAGACTATGATATTCCTACAAGCATCATAACCTTTAAAAAAATAATATTAAATAAGGCAAAACAGCTTACTTAGTCTCTTTCTTATACTCTGCATGTCCATAGGCTCTGTACCTTTTAAGGGCTTCACAAACCACCTTCACCTATTGCCAGTGAATCCATATGAAATGGGAGTGTGGCTTATTACTGTTTTTAGCAATCATCACATTGTTCATCAGTAATTAACAATTACAAATACGTTCGCTAAGGCTCCTCTTTTAAAGGCAGCAAAGCAAATGAAAATCCTACTTGGAAATAATGATTTTTTTCAGTAATATTGTTCAATTCATGTCAGGTCATATGAAAGAATAATGCACACAACGATTGAGCATGTTTGAGGTTTATTTTTAAGTGATGTTGGGATGATTTTTAAAAACTATTTCTGACATGTCTAAATTAATTTATATAAATAGTCAATCTGCCAACAGTTTATGAAAAAGCAGTTTCCTGGGATCAAATGCTATGAATCTTGTCTTATAATAAACTAAAAAAGTTTTTACATTGCAATATATTTAATCCTTGCATGAGTGGCATGCATTTTGGCTACATGTAGGAGAAGTTGACTATATGAAATACTGTTTAAACTTAGCTCAAAAATACGGTATAGAGGCACTGTTTCACGAGATAACTTTTCACTTCATCAGCTTAACTTAACAGACTGCTTTGCTTTCTTTGCCTAAAGGAGTTACAAAAATCTTTTGCTTGTTTTTTCAGTCATCACATGCTTTACTGGCTTTACAGTGATGGTTAGGACCAGATAATTATGTCGCACTTCCATTTTTGTTGCAGTTTTTCAGGAAAGTTTTCAGTTGCTTGGCAGTTTATACCACAATAAGCTTTGCATTTTATTCATTCACCTTTTCTCAGTTTGTCACGGTTTTTCTTTAAGTTTTGTTGTCTCACTCTGTAGTGGGAAAATAATTTGAGTAGTTTTACCACTTCTTTAATGAGTGTTACATTTATGCCAGTTGTTCATCTTTGGTGTTGATACCTAAAGCAACTTTGGCTAAGTTAATTTTTGTCCTCCACCCTCCTCTCATGTATCTCATGTGTCTCAGACTGCAGATACCACAGCATCCCATTGCACATCTGAAAACTTCATTATTCCATGAACTTACTCTGTGCCTTATGTAATAGTGCATGTCGACAGGCTGATATGTCACATCTGGCAATTACAGCTCTGGTGTGATTCACTGGCAAGGCTGTTTTAAAAAAAGTCTTATTGGCAAGAAGATGGAGACAGAAGCAAGCTTCCAGTGGGAAAGATTTAGTTTAGAGAAGTTGGTTTTGGTTTACTGCCTAGACACTGCTATTTGGCTTAGTATGTTTTGCCATGTGACTTCCTAAAAAAATAGTTTACATAAGCAATATTCTGTCCCCAGCCAAGGGGCTACCTGTAGGTTAAAGTGTGATGGAATCGGAAGGTGTCACATGTTGGTTCATGAGAAATAAAAAATACATACATACATATATATATATACACAAAAACAGTTCAGTAGTTACATCAAACAGTCCCAATTCAGAGAAATGAATGTTATAATTCTGAGAAATTTTCAGGCATGACCAGGCAGCTCTCATTTTAAAAAAAAACATTGTGATAGAAAATGATTTTCCAGCAAGAAGCCCTGTTTATGAACTTTAGGATCATATTTAACTATTATGGGGCTCTCTATCCATCTCCTTTTATTTTGGAGATAATATTGATTTTTTATTCTTTTTATATACAGAAAGAAAAGGCTAAGTTTTTCCCCTCATAAAACAGAACCAGAGGATTTCATATTTCTTTCTGGGACTTTTCAACTGAACAGGTTTTAGAGATTGTTGGGAAGTAAAACCATGTAAGAACGCTTTATTCTATCTTTATTCAAACAAAATGTCAGATATACAGAAAGGGCTAAACTGGTTTACTGGCTTCAGGCAGCTATAAATACTGATAAAGATAACATTATAATTATTGGTTTGCATGCTATTCCCTCATGGAAATAGTACAATTTTCATTAAGGGATTTTCAAGGTTTCTTTTGTTTCAGCATGCAGTTGCACTTGTGAAACTCTATGCTTACCTCTCTTCACCCACATAATTTTTCCCTTACATTGACTATTGGAGATTATACCCACAAAATACTGCTTTTCTTTAGTGGTTGAGTTTAAATAGGATAATTTTTTTCCATGGCAGACATTTTAAGCATTTCTCCTAGGTCAGATGCAAACATGGTGATCACCCAATCCAGTGTGAGCAACGCAGAACGGATACCAGCTTTGTGGAGAAGGTCATGTTCATGTACACAGAGAAGTGGCAGCAGTGGCAACTGCATCTGGTTACCATGGACTACAGTCCAGATTTTCAGCTCTGCTGAAACAGCACTGCTCTGTTTTGTCAAATGACTGGAAACAGGAAAGTTTTGTATACCCTCTTCTATCTACATGTGTAAGGTGATTCAAAGAATCTGCTAATAAAAATAACATTTTCTATTGGCTTCCTATGGTTTTGTAAGCCAATTTAGAATCATAGAAGCATAGAATATCTCAAGTTGGAAGACACCCATAAGGATCATCGAGTCCAATTCCCTGTTCCTTGCAGGACTACCTAAAACTAAACCATATGACTAAGAGCATTGTCCAGATGCTTCTTGAACTCTGACAGGCTTGCTGCTGAGACCACTTCTCTGGGGAGCCTGTTCCAGTGACCGACCACCCTCTCAGTGAAGAACATTTTCCTAATGTCCAGCCTGAACTTCCCCTGACACAGCTTCATTCCCTTTCCTTGCATCCTATTGCTGGTCACCAGAGAGAGGAGATCTGCATCTCTCCTTCCGCTGCCCGCCTTGAGGAAGTTGCAGACTGTGATGAGGTCACCCCTCAGCCTTCTCTTCTCCAAGCTGAACAAACCAAGTGACCTCAGCTGCTCGTCCTAAGTCTTGCCCTCAAGGCCACTCCCCATCTTGGTCGCCCTCCTCTGGACACACTCTCATAGTTTGATGTCCTGATATTGAGGTGCCCAAAACTGCACACAGTACTCGAGATGGGGCTGCACCAGTGCAGTGTAGAGTGGGACAATGTCCTCCCTCGACCGGCTAGCTATGCTGTGCTTGATGCACCCCAGGATATAGTTGACCCTTTTGGCTGCCAGGGCAGACTGTTGAGTCATATTCAACTTGCCATCAACCCAAACCCCCAGATCTCTTTCCGCGGGGCTGCTCTCCAGCTATATGCAATTTACGCATAGCTTTCCCCCTTCCCCCTCCTCACCCCCACACTCACCAGCATCCAGTTTTCTGGATAAAGACGTAATTAACAGGAGTTGTTTTAACGTCACTGACAGTTAACAAATGTCACCAGAGTATTCATCAATTATTTCATGTGGAAAAACTCAAAGCTTCTTTGCTGCGTACCACAGGAAGACACAGTGGCATTTTTCAGATACCTCTCCAGCTCAGACTTTTTGCTCTAGGAAAGACATTGGGGTAAACTGTGTGATTTCCACTGCTGTATGTCACCTGAAGCTGTAGCTCAAGGAACTTAACATTTATTTACATGCCAGTATAGTAAATAATACCATGCCAAATAATACCAATACCAGACCCACTGGACTTTACAGATGAGGAAACGGTGTAACGGTGAGTAAGAGCTCAGACACAGCCCCTTTCCCTCCTTTCACAGTAGATGGCTGCTCCACCAAAACAGGATGGTATTTAAAAACAACTATTCTTTTCTTCTTAAAGACAATCCGTTTAACTTATTACTGGCAAATGCCCCACTGTTTTCATCATGGACCTCATGGTCATTAGCTTCCTCCCATTTCCTCCCCTCTGACCTGACTGATAGGAACGAAAAATAGTTATTATGCATCCCAAAGCTATTATTACAGCAAACACAGGAGGTATAAGAGATGTTTAATAGTTTTCTAAAGAGTTTCATATTAGCCTCTATGGGAGGAATGCTTGGTCAATGAATCAAAAACCTTTGTAGTCTCAAATTACATGTCATCTATCCCAGAATGCTCTAGCTGTATTTTAACAATGTTCCTTTGCCTTTATCTAGGAATGTTTTTGATAAGATTTTAATTGACATATTTATGGAAGCAGGTTGAGTAAGTAACAATGGCTTCTGATGACTATATTTACAAGTAAATTATCACACAGATTGAAGTGTCCTATTTTCCAAGATACCTCATTCTAGAAGAACTCCATTTCTTTCTGTCTCTTGAATTGTGTAACAGCTCACAGACTCTCATCATGTAGTTATCATTATGGGAGAGAATTTGCTGTGGCAGATATCTAAAAAGCACTGCCAGCCAACAAACCTTTAAAAGTCACATTTTCCTCTAGAGAAATTCACTGAGTCATCATAATATGACAACTGTATGATTTCTTCTTAAAACCTAGTAGCTATTGTAAAACACTAAAATTATAGACTTCATTTCACTGAGATTGACTGAGACTGAGGTCTTTGAGGAAAGGAAAAGTTTAGATGGCAAGGATGGACAACAATTATACAGGAGAAAATGGGGGGGAAAATACAGGAACAAGAGGAGCAAAAGAAAGTAAAAAAAAACCCCAAGTACACAAAACCAAAAAAACCACCCAACTTGAAAGCAAAATCAGAAGTGATATATTTTTAATACTCTGGAGTGGAAGGAAGAAACATTTTAATATAATTTAGAAATAATTCTGTGTGACTCCTGAAAATAGAAAAATTACAACAACTTTAAAATAACAAGCGCTGTCTTAGGAAGAAAAGACCAGGTGGTTGGCAGGTTAAATCTGTATCTCAGTTAAATATGATGAGTATATTATAGCATTTCTATCTTCTGCCCAATACAACTACCAAAAATTTAAAAGAACACGTAAACTACAACACACCTTAAAGTAAGTGTGTTTCTTTTCATTGGATTTTTTCATTTCTATTATAGCTGTTTTTAATGGAGAAATCAAGTAGTACTACATACATTTATCAAATGAGAACATTTCTCTATTGTCTTAAACTTTTTCTTCTGATCAACTTTTCTCACCTAGTAAACTATTGGCCTGTAAAATTCAGACCTCTGTTTCATGCCTTGGCAGCATTGCATTTCTCTCATTTACTCAAGTGGCTAAGAAGGAAAAGTCATTTTAACAAGAAAGTCACACAAAACTTACTTCAAGGACTGGAGCTTTCCTTGTGAATATGGAAAAAGAAGTGGTACTTTCCCCATTTTATTTAGCTATGCAAAGGCTATCTCTCCCAGGTGACCTGACACAGACCCAGTCAACACCATCCATAATGAAAATCAATGGCACCAAGTCACTAAACAATTACTCCATCTTCTTTAAAAATGCACAAGTCTTCAAAAAAACAAGGACTGAGAGACTGATTAATTTGCCGTTTGCCTGGGAGATTGCACAAGTTGCATTATTTAAGAAGTTGCCTTGTCTTCGTGTCCTCAGAGGATGGACCAAGATCAAAGTCTCAAAGATTGTCGTGTCCCCTGAAAAAAATTGGTGACTATATGATGGGAAACACAGACCTGAGCCATGGTTATGGAAGTTTTGTAAATACCTGTTTGTGTAGGTCCCTAATGAACATTGTTCTTCTGCACACAAAAACCATATTGATCAAGTTTTGCAAACCCCCAAATTTGAGTCGGTATTGAAGAAGATATTTTATATACAGTAATTTAAGTGCAAACCCAGAAAAATACCAATTAAAAAATACTTAGAAATTACAACCAATTTGGACTAGGACTAGGCGCTAAATGACCACTTTAAGGGTGAGATTTTCAAAAGTGGTTTTAAACAATGGGCATCTAGGGGGCTATGCTTTTTTAGGCTCCTACAAAACTCTAAAATCCAAACCCATTCATGACTTCACCTCTTCATCACAATCTTCCAAATGTGGATACTGCATACTTTTTCATTTCACAAAAGATAATCTGAAGTCTCTGTTATGGCATGCAACGGATATTTGGAGGAAACTGTATAACTAAGGTAATCAGAGTACTGCATGCAAAAACTTTGTGGCAGTTTCTTCTGCCTAGATACAAAACTAATTCCTAAACATATTGTTCAGAATTAATGCACGGTATTCAGAAGAGCCCTACCTTGCTTTCAGCAAAATTACTTCACAAGACAAAGAATTTTTGTGACAAAGAAAGAGTCTCAAGATGGTGGGAGACTTTTTACCAGGGCCTGGAGTGGCAGGACAAGGGACAATGGCTTTAAAGTGAAAGAAGATAGGTTTAGATTGGATATAAGGAAGAAACTTTTTACGATGAGGGTGGTGAGACACTGGAAGAGGTTGCCCAGAGAAGTTGTGGATGATGCACCACTGGAAGTGTTCAAAGTCAGGCTGGACAGGGCTTTAATCTAGTGAAAGATGCCCCTGCCCATGGCAGGGGGGTTGGACAGATGACCTTTAAATATCCCTTCCAACCAAAACTATTCCCTGACTATGATTTCATGATTTTTCAAGTTATTTTGACTTATCCTTGACACTTGAATAAAGAGGTCCACTAACATTTTCTAGTGGCAGTCGTGTAAGCAGTTCAGGTACAAAAATATTTGCAATATCAAAATAAAGAATCAGTAAAAGATGTTGAGTATGGCTCTTAAATGAAAAGATTTCAACACAGAGCAGAAAACGTTGCCCTGATTTTGCTGTGTCGCTGAGCCTGTACAGCAACAACAGCTATAGATTGCCATTCTTTTTTCAGAATTATGTGAAGAATATGATGAGTCTTAGTAGACAGGAAGAAGAACATGGAAGCAGTTTAATCAATAGTTTCCCTGACAGAAGGATGTGTTGCTCACTTCTGCAAGCAGCGATATAACATGTCTGTGATCGTGTTAATGGTCAAGATTCGCCCTATCTGCAAAGGATGATCCCAGCAGGGAATGGAGGAGGCTCTCAGTCTCATACAAAGTCTTGGCTGTTCACTTTCTCTACTCCCAACTTCTCTCCTTCTCCTTTAAAGCGTCATCTAAACCACTTTGGACCTAATCTTCAAACTGAGCTTGTTTTTTATTTCAACAGAGGAGCATGTGGTTTAAACAGCAGCTTTCTTTCCTGCGTGCTTGACTTCTGTATCTATTCTCTCTATATATTTGTATCTTAAAAGATAGATACTGGCATAAATAGTATATATTTATGTATATACATGTATGTATGTATGTATGTTTTTATATAAATACGCATATTTTATATATGTGTATATATAGATAAAATTTAATACTTTCCTCTATATAGTTATTTCATTCTTTTTTAGTAATTTCTTCCCAAAGTCTTACTATGTCTTAAAACAGCTATGGTCATTTATGAAAGATTAAAAAATCTCTTCTACTATTCTCTCTATCATACCAAACTTCATTCCTGTGTTGGTTTTTCACTTATAGCCTGTATACGAGCCCCTGTGAGTCCCGAAATTTGTACTAGTTTCTGCAATGATTATTTCTGCCTTTCAACAGGTGTGCAGTTCTGTTGTCAGTGACCTTTTCTGCTGCAGAGTTTTTGTAACCATTACAAAAACATCACCTATGTGATCTGATATCTGTAATGTTTAACTCAATTACTTCAGATTCATTATTGTGGAAATAGGGATCGGTCCTGCAATATTGTTGGCTGTAGCCTAAATCACAGGATTAGACCACACACTAGCATACAATAACAATGAAATCTCACGTCCACTGTGTAGTGACAAGTCAAAATAACAGGTCACCATGAGAGAGCTTTACCAGACCCACCAGAGCCCTGATGCTGGAAGGTATGGAGGCACCTAAGAGTATTGATCTTGCACCACCTGACTCCATTATGAAATCAATAGGAAGTGCTTGATGCTCAAGGCTTTTGTAAAATCAAGCTGTCTATTCAGAGACATAAATATAGATTTAGAAATCAAACTTTAGACACCTGTTTTTTTAAAAACTTGACCCTGGGAGACCAGCACAGCAATATTAAAGGTCATGTGTAAATCAAAGAACATTGACAAGAATGCTGTTTTGGGCATAGATTTTAAAGATTGACTCCAAAGTGGTAGGAAATTACAAGTTGTAATGTAGCTTCTCTGCTAAATCAATTTGTTTGTGGTTCGTTTTATTAGTACAACCACTTGATATGACACTGAATGCAACTTTGAAAATAAAGGCATTTCTTCTTTGCTTTCAGGAAGTCACAGTAGCTGATTTCTTTTTTTTTTTTTCTGGTGTCAGTTTGAGTGAGTGCTCTTGGTATTTTCTTCAGTTAAAATTAACACTGCCAAAAATCAAGGACCTTTGTTTCTTTGAAATTGTATTAAATAATTCATGCAGCAAAAGAAACTGTAAGTCTTTGCTCAGAATAAGAAAAAAATATCCTTAGATAGTTGGATTTTGTCTAGTTGATGCTTCCAGACTGCTGTCTAAACGAAGCAAGAGCTATACAGGAACTGTGGTGACATACCACTCTGTAGTGGTGGTGTAAAAGCCTTAAGTACAATGATACTGCAGGACTCATCCTGTAAAACAGAACTAAAGCCACATGTCTTATGAGGAGCGGCTGAGGGAACTGGGGTTGTTTAGCCTGGAGAAGAGGAGGCTCAGGGGAGACCTTATCACTCTCTACAACTACAGGAAAGGACATTGTAGTGAGGTGGGTGTTGGTCTCTTCTCCCAAGTAATAAGTGCTAGAAAAAGAGGAAACAGCCTCAACTTGTGCCAGGGGAGGTTTAGATTGGAATATTAGGAAATATTTCTTCAGTGAAACAGTTGTCAAGCACTGGAACAGTTGTAATGGATAACAAAAAATGTTTTTACAAATATATTAACAACAAAAAGAGAGCCAAGAACAATCTCCATCCTTTACTGGATGCTTGGGGGAACATTGTCACCAAGGATGAGGAAAAGGCTGAGGTACTTAATGACTTCTTTGTCTCAGTCTTTAATAGCCAGACCAGGTATCCTCAGGGTAATCAGCTCATGGAGCTGGAAGACAAGGGTGGAGAGCAAAATAAACTCCCCATGACCCAGGAGGAAGCAGTTAATGACCTGCTATGCCACCTGGACACTCACAAGTCTATGGGGCCTGATGGGATCCACCCAAGGGTACTTGGCGAGCTGGTAGATGAGCTTGCCAAGCCACTCTCCATCATTTATCAAGAGTCCTGGTTAATGGGGGAGGTCCTGGATGACTGGAGGATGGCCAATGTGACGCCCATCTACAAGAAGGGTCAGAAGGAGGATCCGGGGAACTACAGGCCTGTCAGCCTGACCTTAGTGTGGGGGAAGATTATGGAGAGGCTCATCTTGAGGGCGCTCACGGGACACGTGCAGGATAACCAAGGGATGAGGCCCAGCCAGCACGGGTTCATGAAAGGCAGGTCCTGCTTGACCAACCTGGTCTCCTTCTATGAACAGGTGACCCGCCTAGTGGGTGAGGGAAAGGCTGTCGACGTTGTCTACCTGGACTTTAGTAAAGCCTTCAACACTGTGTCCCACAGTATTCTCCTGGAGAAGCTGTCGACTCGTGGCTTAGACTGGTGCACTCTTCGTTGAGTAAAAAACTGGCTGGACGGCTGAGCCCAGAGAGTTGTGGTGAATGGAGTGAAATCCAGTTGGCGGATGGTCACAAGCGGAGTTCCCCAGGGCATGGTACTGGGGCTGGTCTTACTTAATATCTTTATTGATGATCTGGATGAGGGGATTGAGTGCTCCCTCAGCAAATTTGCAGACGACACCAAGTTGGGCGGGAGTGTTGATCTGCTTGAGGGTCAGAAGGCTCTGCAGAGGGATCTGGACAGGCTGGATCAATGGGCCGAGGCCAATTGTATGAGGTTCAACAAGGCCAAGTGCTGGGTCCTGCACTTGGGTCACAACAACCCCATGCAATGCTACAGGCTTGGGGACGAGTGGCTGGAAAGCTGCCCTGCAGAAAAGGACCTGGGGGTGTTGGTCGACAGCCGGCTGAAGATGAGCCAGCAGTGTGCCCAGGTGGCCAAGAAGGCCAACGGCATCCTGGCCTGTATCAGAAATAGTGTGGCCAGCAGGAGTAGGGAGGTGATTGTTCCCCTGTACTCGGCGCTGGTGAGGCCGCACCTCAAATCCTGTGTTCAGTTTTGGGCCCCTCACTCCAAGAAGGACATTGAGGTGCTGGAGTGTGTCCAGAGAAGGGCGACGAAGCTGGTGAGGAGTCTGGAGTACAAGTCTTATGAGGAGCAGCTGAGGGAACTGGGGTTGTTCCATCTGGAGAAGAGGAGGCTGAGGGAAGACCTCATCACTCTCTACAATTACCTGAAAGGAGGTTGCAGAGAGGTGGGTGTTGGTCTCTTCTCCCATGTGACAAGTGACAGGACAAGAGGAAATGGCCTCAAGTTGTGCCAGGGGAGGTTTAGGCTGGATATTAGGAAAAATTTCTTTACTGAGAGAGTGGTGAGACACTGGAACAGGCTGCCCAGGGAGGTGGTGGAGTCACCATCATTGGAGGTGTTCAAGGAACATGGGGACGTGGCACTGTGGGACATGGTTTAGTGGGCATGGTGGTGTTGGGTTGATGGTTGACCTGATGATCTTACAGGTCTTTTCCAACCTTAATGATTCCTTGATTCTGTGATTCTGTGAAATACTTCTTCACTGAAAAGTTTGTCAAGCACTAGCACAGGTTGCCCAGGGAAGTGGTGGAGTCCCCATCGCTGGAGGTATTTAAAAATATGTAGATGTGGTGCTTATGGACACGGTTTTGTGGTGGACTTGTCAGTGTCAGGTTTACAGTCAGACTTAATGATCCTGAAGGTCTTTTCCAACCTAAATGATTCTATGATTCTAATTACTGCATACATAGATGAGTGGGTTTTTTCCATCGATGCTAGTTACATACACATTTGTTCCAAGGAAGTGCCTGTGACTGTAAAGTATTTTTACAGGAAATATTTTTTACAGCAAAATTTTTTTTACAGCTTACTGCTTGGTTTTGCTCATATAGAAATAATCTCTGGATCAGTGAGAAAGAAATCAGGATTGATCCTAATGTTGGTTAGGGCTGGGCAAATACAGTAACAAATTTCTGTACAGATTCTTCCAGATTTCAGAACCTCCTCTCATCTGAGGAAAAGAAATACTGCATCTAGTCTCAGTTATCTGGATTGAAGAGAGGGAAAGCAGTTTTGCCTTTAAGACATATGAAAGGGGTTCATGTAGTAGGGAGTTTATTACTGGCTTTACCATTTTGCTCCCTCAGCACGGGTCTCTCTTCTGTGCCCGAGCTCCCACTTGCACTGTCCTTTACCAGTGGTTTGTTTTACCTATACAGGGCCTAAGACTGAAAGGAAAAAAAAGGTGCATACTCAACTTTAAAAGCTGAATTTTCCCGTGTGATTAATCTCAGAATTTGATGGAGAAATGAATTAAAAATATGCGCAGCTTTCTCAAAAATCACAGTGCACTTCTGGGCAGCTAGGCACTGCGGTCTCAGCACTGGCACTCAACCTGGACGCAGTTGAGCGACAGGTAAATGCATCCCTGCACACATCCCACAAGCCCTGCCACCAGCCCTTTCCCCTGCACTGTTCCTGCCCACGCACCCTGGTGTCCCCCCAGGATGTGCGGAGGGATGGGGCATGCTCCAGCTCCTGCCGACTGTTGGGGAGCTGGCAAGGCATGTGTGCTGGGAAAGACATGCTGCACACTGCAGTTTTTCTATTGTTGTATGTTCGTGCAGTGCCCAAGACAATCTTAATAGAATTATTGGCCGAATATCCTCCACTATTGGTATTCTGCTTTATATTTGTCAGCATTTATATTTGTAGCATTTTAATATTTTTTTTCATTCTGAAGTGCTAACACAAATAAATACTACTGAGGTTATTTGCAGAAATTACAATGTGTATTCATATTGTGGCTTTTTTATGTAACTGAGTCAAATCTTTTATATTAAGTTTAAAACATCATTGTGAAGTAAAACCCAACCTGTTTTAGCGCTATGCTACCGAGCAACATCACTGTAAGATTATACAGTCCCCTTAGTTATAAATGCCTTTACTACCTCTGGGACAGAAGAACTGATTAAAAATAAAATTAATAATTAAAAGTTCCAGGCCTATCAATAAAAATACAGAATCAATGCAGTTTGAAACATTAGCAAAACAGTATGTGTCACAGATCCTACAAAAGTTCTACTGTAATTTCAGATTGATTAAAAATTAGAAAGCATTAACATTGATTGTCATCTCTAAGGGATCTATACATTTCAATGTAGATGTACTTTTATATCAAGATTTTCCCACCTTTTCTTTCTATTTACATAATTCCAGTATAGACCAATAATTTTCATTATAATGTAAAGGACCTGTCATGAAAGCACAATAACTTCACAGTTCTGTGTTTCAGCAATTGAGGATACTTTATTTATTTTCTCTTGGCAGGTGGTGATTTTGAAATTACTTTTCTTCAATGAAAACATCTAAAAAATAACTACCTCATTCCTTTCTTCAGCTGTCTACCTGTATTTTTTTTTTTTAAATTTTGGGGGCAAGAGAGTTTGACAAGGAAAAAGAAAAAGACTGAACTTCATTGGACATACACATTTTTTGATCTGATACCTGACCAACTGAGAGTACTAAGAATATGGATAGACTTTGTGAAACAAAGCTGCTGTAAAGCTGCTATACAATTCTTGACATTTTCTCTCATAGTGGATAAGACACACATAGAAAGAAATCTTCTTGTGCAGTTGCCATGATGGGGAAGGATAACTGATATTTTCCAATGAAGGCGTGTAAATGCAACTCAGACTTCAAAACATTGCCGTGATCTTCCTGGGTGCTACGTAATTTTGCTTGGCTATAATAAAGGAAACTCTTGCTGTATAGCTAGGTTGAATTGAACCAAAATGATTACAGACTCCAAGCTGTAGATCTTTGCCCTACTTCTTTATGAATCTTGTACTGATGATAATATTTCCGAGAATTACAGTCTGTTGCTTGGTATCCCAAGACAGCAGTGTCTGTACTTGCTCATTTCACATATCTTATGGCCCTAATATTGACCGCAACCTTTTTGCTTAAGAAAGGGTTTCCTTGCAGCTGTGGTGTTTATAACCACAAACATATTGTCAGTTTGCAAAGAGCAACTAGCAATAGAGACAGCAGTCCATAATACTGTGAGCTAGTCACTTTTCAGTAACTAATCCTTCATAGATATGAACGTGAACAAACTGGTATCCTTTTAAGAAATCCTTATATTGCACTTTCCTTCTGTAAAATAAGTCAACATTATTCTTAATGCTAAGCCCCCATGATTCTTTAAAATAAAAGTAGTAAAGTAATATTGTGACAGAAATTACAATTAACATGGATTTTAAACTTCTGTAACAAGTCATTATATTACACAATTTCTTTCCACTATTTAAGATAGAAGGGCTGGCAGGGGCTAAGAGTTGTTAATGGCACATGCCTGAAGGAGACTTTACAGCCCAGGCTGTACTTAGTAGGTGGATCCTATTCATATAGGACTGTAAATATGTCATTTATTTAGTAGTATTTCCTGGTAGTGCCATCAATCCTAGATGTGATACAGTAATCTAGGATTAGCAAAAGCATTGGTGGTATTCCCTGGCTTTTCCTTTCTTTCTTCCCTTGAAACTGCTCCCCATGAGCTGCAGTGCAGGCTAACCTACGCGTCCCTCTGAGGGCAGAAAGGAAACCAGTGCCCTGCTGACCCCTTTGCTCATGCAACCTGAGTGGTCCAGAAATGTAGGAAGAGGGCTGGCTTGGCCACAGCCCTTTTATCTTTCCCTAGAGTGCTGCAAGGAAACAAGCAAAACCATTCCTCTGCTGACCCCTAACTGCTTAGAGTGAAGTGGGATAGAGGCAGCAGCACTGTATGTCGTAGATACTAGCTGTGTCTCACAAACCCACTAAGAAAGGAAGCTGCGGCAGGAGAATTGTTATTTATCTTGAGGAAACAATGTCTCACTGGGTTACTCGGGGCTTACTCATTAAGCTTTTGCTGAGCCCTCTGTCCTAGGCTGTGCCTGAAGTCTCAAGCTGACCCACAAGGAATTCCCTAACAGCTAATATGGTATGTCATTGCAGTTAAATCTCAGGATAATTCTGCAAATAAATGGGACATTTCAAAGGTGTGACTCTATCAAAGAGACTGATTCTAATACAGTAACAATAAATGTCTGATTCTTTGTGTCCAAGGTTTCCAAAAGTGATTTTATTTCATGGTCCAGTTTTTCACCTCCATGATATCAATCTCTAGGTGTGAAAAAAACAAATCCAAAATGTCTCCTAAAATGATAGCCTGCCTGCCCCTGACCATGGAGCTTCTGAAATCATGCTGAGCGTCTCATTAAAGGACTTTCAATTATAATTGGTTTCCTGCCTGAAATTTGCATGTGAAGGGTGACTGCTAGCCTCAAGGAACTACTTTTTTCTTTTACCCTGAAAAATGACAGCTTCTGAAGAGATAACTTTGCAAACTGTCCATGTTTATAGTAGGCCAAAATCTTCTCTTTGGTGTTCAAGTCTAGTATCTAGAAATTACTTATAGCCAGAGGATGAAGAGAGGGGGAGTATAGGAGAAAGTCATTCCAATGCCCAGGGTGTTGAAAATGGATTGTTGCAATCATTGTTACTAACTTGGCCCCAGGCTTCTCCAGCAAAGGAAAGAGCAAAATTCACCACATCCTTTCCAAAATGCAAAAAAAAAAAAAAAAAAAAGAGCCAGCTCACAGCAAAATGTTGTAATTCCTTCGGATCAGCAGACCCAAACTGTACTCACCCTTCTCACAGAAAGCAGCGGGCTTCTGCTGAGCGCAGAACAGGATTTGTCAACTCCTGTTGGCAAACACGAGTGTGGTGCAGGGAGTCTGCAGTACTCACATCAGCGTGCCCACTGATTTCACTGGTATCTCTTACAGGAGGAAGGTAAACATTGACTCAGATTGCAATTTTCCCTCTATTTTTCACATTGCTCTTTTGTAGAAAGACAAAATATCTTCATTTCAAAATTTTCTTCATCTTTTTCTTTTATTATATCACAGCAACACATCTTGATATGAGCACGAGCTCATCTGAAAGGACCAATCATAACAGACTACAGTTACTGTCTGTCTTAGTAAAAAGAAATTGCTGTAGTGTCAGATGGCTTTCTAGTAAAATACTTGCCCTGGTGCCTCTGGCAGAAGAATATGCAAAGAATAGTAACACGTGCAGTTTTTTTCCACTACTCGTGCACAGGAACAATATTAATTCATTGTAAAATGGATAAAAGATAGAGTCTTGAAAATTAACAGTGATTTAATGGAAAAGAAAACAGACTGACTGCTATTTAGTATTAGTACTACATTAATATTGCATCTGTGCTAAACAGTGTAAAAGTTATACCCCATCAAACGAGAAGTAGGGAACTGACTTTTTTTATTTGCCTTTACCAGCACCCTTTCCACTGTAAATACTAACATTTAAATCACATGCATGAATTGCAATGAGAATGTAAAACTGGATTTGCAGATACTACAGCTGCATCAAGCATTAAAATAAAACTGGTTTACTGTCAGTAAAAATATTTTTAACATTGAAAATAATTTTAATATCAAACTTACTTGTACCTTAAAGTTCAGTGAATTAAAGCTGAGGCATCTACATGAAAACTGAATTCTGTTTCACATATTTTTGACTTAAAATACAAAATATTTATTGCAAAAATATGTATAACAAAACATTGGAACACTCTAAATATTTGTTAGATATATTATGATTTTGTCCATATAAACTGTGCCCATTTTGTCTCTGGCAATGTAAATGTTTTTTATTGTTTCCCTTCAATAAAAAAATTCCTTTTTCAAAAGAATGAAACTGAGCTGTTTTGATTGTAACTGAGCATTTTAAAGGATATAGTTAACACTTTTCACACTCTACAAACCACAAACTGGATTAAGGACAAAATAGTTCGTTTAGTGCATTTGCTATGTATCCATCTTTCCATTAATTTCAAAATAAATTTGTGAGAGGATTTTGGTATTGGGGTTTTTGTGGGTTTTTTTGCCTTTTTTTTTTTTTTTTTTACTCTGAAGTCATTTAAAACATAGTATATTTGGATGTTAAAATGGTTTCAAGGAAGATTAATAACATGGAGAAGGTGCTTCTTCCTTCGATTTACAGGAAAAACTATTCCATAAAAACTGACTGCTTTTGTTTTGGAATGCTCTTGATTTTTTTTTTTTTTTAATGGCTTCTGATAATAATCGCTAAGACTTTGTTAGGAAAAAAAATTCACCTCATCAGATATCCTATGCAGAATGCGAAACCCTCCTTCTAATAAATCAGCTAAAGTGACGATTCTTACTTTGAGTTCCAGGCTGTAGTGCAGCTCAATAAGCTTGGAGAACAGAAGAAAAGGCAGAAAAATGCTCTGGAATGCAAACTCTAGGGGAAAAAAAAGTTATATATTTTCTCTCTGTTGCTTAAGGATGAAGAGTTTTGTTCTAATATTTAGTTTCTTTTACTTCATTTTGTGCCTATGTTCTTGCTTCTTCAAGTCCCTAGTAGCTGTTGTTATTGACTTCAATGAAACTGGTCAGAATGAAATAAAAAACACAGAAACCTCTCCTTCTGCTGAGCTCAGCCCAGCCAGCAAGCAGCCTGTGCCTTTAGTAGATGTTTCTGCTTTAACTTAAGACAGATAAAATTTTAGGTACTTGTTTTAACTACTGCTCCGGATGCAAATGCCACCACAGAATAGCCCAGAAATTTGTCACTTGATGCGCACAACAGACTACCGACCTTTGTGACAATATCACAACAGGAATTTAGGACTGCAAACTACCAAATAGGTTTATAAAGACACAGTGCTGATGTCTGACCGTTGCACAAAGAGGTGTCTCTGTCAGGCCAGCCCTGAGAGCTGCCATATGCCTTTGGTCCATGTGGACCACCGATAGCGGGAGCACTGCCTATGCACATTGCTTGAGCAACTCGAGTATTTGCAGGGACACAGCATGGCATTGTGGTTTGGGATGGTCTGTGCTTCTGTCCCTGTCTCTGTGGCTGACTGGTCAGGGGGTCTTCAGCAGTTAATTTTATTCCACATGTTGAGCATCGTTAGGTGCTTGGGATCAGCAGTTATCCAATGGAGTTGGGTGGCTAAATGCCAGTGAGGATCTGGGACTTCATCTCCCTGTGTCTGTGTTGTTCCACCTGTAAAATGGGGAAAATACTTCTTGAGGAAAAACAATTGCTGTTGACTAAGAGACACAAGATAAGAACAGTGGACTACCATTGCAAGATCAAACAGCTGATTTTTCCCCTCTTATCAAAATCAGAATTTCTTCCCTCTACTTTCCCATGAAGCTCACAATGCCAGAAGCCCCCCACTCTTTATTTAGGACACAGTTCTTTTGTTTTCACCATTAAGATGAGTACATATGTACCCTTTGCCCTGTTCAGCTCAGCAACATGGCAAGACAACTCCTGGCCACTTTTTGTTAGAAATAAATCATTGATCTATTTGATTCTGTGATCTCTGAGGGCATAGGGGAATTTTCATTTGTTATTTCATATGAGGAGCAGAGATTTGTTTCTAATGATTTCATTGAGAAAGACAGAAGAGGAAAGAAGTAAGGTTTCTGTTTGACAAAGAGCTTACAGACACGTAATTTTAGTGGGATTCCTTTTAAAATCAAAAATATTCATGATAAGATTTCTGGACTGGGTCTGTATTTTAGTTTGTAGGAACTGAAAGAAAACAAGATCCAATGGGCAGAGCAACCACTATAAAAGATACTGGGTTAAATGCCTAGATTAATTTTTGATCACCTAGTTTTAAAATTCTCAGTCCTGAGTTAGCAACAACAGGTATGTTTTAGGGAAGGTCCCTCATTCTTTTCCTCTTCTCATTTGGTCTTCAGCAGACAGCAAATCCTTTTGGATAACAGCAAGTTCTTGGACATTGTTTAAAACAGTTAAAAACAGGAGGATTCTTCCTATGAAATCTACCTGCACCTGCATGATCATACAAAATGCAGAAACTATGTAGCAAATGAAGTTTGGATGTCTCCATAGCAAAAAGAAAGGACAACAAAGCTCCCAACTCATGATAAGAGCCTATCATATCATTATCACAACAGGTAAATTTTTGCATAGTGAAGCATCCATGATTTGGTTTTAAATTTTGTGCCATGTTTTCATGTCCCGTTTTTAACCAGGTATGTTTCTTTCCTCCATTGTTCTCCTACCACCTTATAATAAGTGAAAACTTTCATTAAATTGTACTACAAATGCAAAAATACCTTTAAAGACTCATGAAGAGCAGTTCTTTGTAAGAGCAGTAATATTCCCCCAACAGAAAAAGACGGGTAGGTTAGAGAAAGGGGCCAACCTGAAAGTATGACCTACAGTCTATTTTCATTCAGTATCACAGCATGATTGTACAACAACAACATAGTCATTTTATCTTTCATAAAAGAGCACCATATGTTAATTCTGGGCTAATTATTTCTCATTAATGCCTTTTTTTTTCTTTTTTTAAATAGTTATAAAAAAGGGAAGAGGATTTTCCTGTCATTTGTTTCTCAGAGTAGTAGACAGGACCTGACTGAGAAAGGCACTAATTAGGTGATAATACTAGGCACAACCGTAAACCAGTTCCTAATGAGCCAAAGAAATGGTATGCATTTAAATACAACCAAAAATGAATGTGACTTTACATGAGTTTAGGGATACGATTATTCATATCCTCAGAGTTAGATACATATTCAGTGCTTTCCTGAGTTAAGACATACAAGTTGCAACAGTTTGTGATCAGTATTTTTCAGTATACAGTACTTTTACACAGTAAAAAGTACTAATACTTTTTACTGTTTTATTCTGTTGTTAGAGCTTGCTTGTTATTTCCTTCACAGCTGTGAATAATACAAGCAGCAGCAGCAGAAGCAGCACACAGACAAAGCAGTATCTTGATAATGCTCACTGTTCTTAATTGCTGATGGGGAAATGCAGCAAGAAGTAGCTACAGACTTTTCTATCATCTGACTCACACAGGGCAAATATTTCTTGCCAGAGTAGTGGCCCAAGGTTTGAATGGGTAGTGAAATACTTAGAGAACTATCTTTTACTGATTATTTTAATACAGTGTTAGTTTGAAGGTTTAGGCATAGCAACATGTAAAATACGACAATATTCTCTTATTTAGTGTTTTGACAGCACAATGTAGTCACATCACTTGCATACCAAATTCCAAACAGTTAAAAGAATCTGCAGTTTTGTTACGGACAGGACAAAATACGCCAACAAGGCAGTGTTTTTATTTAAGCAATTCAAAGGGATGATGAATTTTCTAAACGATCCACCAAATCAGTTGCATGAAAGACCAAGGCTAACCTCACATCTTGGATTCAGATTTCAAATTCTTCAAGCTACCATGGGCATAAGTCATATTTAAAATTTTGTACCGGCATACCTCTGATAAGTTACAGATAAGAAAAAATCTTTTTCCTTTCACCAGCACTGAGATTATGGAATATGCCTGTGGATCCTTGCAACTATTTTAAGAGAATTTTTCAGATCTGGTCTACATATTATTTTAATACCACTGTTAGGTCTTCCTGGTCTTTCCCCCCTTCCCCCCCTCCCCTTCCCTCTATGAAGAACTGTAAAGAAAATTTCAGTTATTCCTGTAAATCATCTGAATACCAAGTATTTCCCTAGGTATTTAGAAGTTACAGAGAAATAGAAACAATACAAAAAGGGTATGGGAGGTGAGCAAATGAAATGAAGAAGGTATTACTGTAAAAGAACATAACAGCTTTCACACAAAGTTTGAATCTTAATTTTTTCAATTGTTTTAGGATATGATAACTACAAACATTTTTGCCATATGCACTTTGTTATACTTTAAATGTTGAAAACAATTCTTTTGTATTAAAATTATTTTAAGGCACTGCTGAAGGCATCATACTAAATTTAAACAGTATTGTCGAGCACAGATCTCTGTCTTTCCCATGGTTTTCTAATAATCCAAATAATTTTAACATGAATAGTGAAATTAAAAAGAATCTAAAAATTTGTGCTAGAAGCAATCAATGGATGGATATACTATGGAACGATAGTTCATAGTGTTGCAATAATATAGTATGGAACAGGATGGGAAGTGTGGAATGATAGTTCATAGTGTTAAAAAAACTCCACCACCTTTCAAATAAACTTTATGTGTCTTTTAATAGTTCAGTTTAAAGCACAATTTTAGAAATTAAAAAAAAAAAAAATTGTCTTTTATTCATGTCCATTAATTGCAATATTAGTATCACAGCATTCTGTTTGTTTTCACTATGAGCACCTCTGCAATCTTCCTATGAGCTGGAATCAAATGTTATACAGTAGAAGGAGCTACAGTTACACTTTAAAAGTGTTGCTCTGAATGTTGGGTAGCACCACCCGCAAGGCTGGTCTAAATCTTCTTTCCCCCAAACCAGCCAGACATTGCTTATGTCCTTTTTTCATAAAGTTAGACTCTGGGTTATTTTCACTCAGACTAACACATTTTTTCTTCTGATACACCAAAATTAGCAGGAATAGAAAAAACAGAATCTAGGGAAAGAAAATCTAACATTCTTTTCTTAACCAATACACACTAATGACTATTCCCCTTAACAAATCCTCACCTCCATCTGGCTGATCAGGCAAGCCCTTATCCCCAGCCTGTCTTATACTATGTTTGAAACTCAGCAGTGCCCCTCAGGACCAGCAGCTTTCTAGTCTGAAATCTTTAAAAGGCTTGTTGGTTCTTAGAAGGTAGTACTGAATTTTCTCTTCTTTTTCTCTTGGTTGTTGCTTCATCACTGGAGCCTTTACAGCTAAGTAGACAGAATCTTAGAGGGGTGCAGAAGAGCCTGAAATTAAGCAAGAATTATGTTTATACCTGCTTCTAAATTCACACATTTTTTTTTTCTTTTCTTTTTATCCTGTTAGGCAGCCTCTTCGTAACTTAAATAACTGCAACCTTTGGCTTTTTGTCTTGCTTTGATGCCGTGGCATGTTTATACAGCTAACACCTTGAAGAAAGCCCCCAAATGGATATCACAATAAATTTTTTACTCCCTACCAATAATACAGATGTGAAGACAGGGGTTGAAAGGCTGTAGTAGACATCTTAGATCTGCCAAAAAGTAAATACTGCAGGTACTGCAAAATAGGTCCTTTGATCAAGAGGGGAAATTTCAGTTCAAAGAATAAGGGCTTCATATCTAGTTTAAGTGCATGTGAACAGCTAGCTGGCACTGTTAGTTAGAATCAATGGATCTTCTTTTCTCTTTCTTTTTTCCTGTAAAGTGCAACCAGTTTTCTTTGATGGCTCCACCTTCCAGATGAGGAAAAAAACATGGGGTTTTTTTCTGTAAAACTTTTTTTTTTGAAACAAGTAACAGACTTCTACTCTATTCTCTGTTTTTATTGCCCAGAGAAGCACCTGGATTATTCTGCGTATAGTTATCTGTGCAATCAGATTTATTCTAAACACAGCCTGGGTTACCCCTCAGACCTATGATGAGAACAGAAGTTCCTACAGAAATGCTTCTACAACATTAAATCCACTTCTTTGACACTTTGTCATAGAAGGACTCAGAAATAAGGGGCTGTGTTTGTACTGTTTTGGTTTGTTTTTTTTTTTTTAAGGGCAAAAGAAAAATTTATCTAGTCACATTCCAACAGTTTAGTGATACCACTGGAAAGATGTTAATTTTTCTATCTACCACACCAAGTTAATTACTTGTGTTTGGTTTATTTTATTTTATTTTATTTTATTTTATTTTATTTTATTTTATTTTATTTTATTTTATGTGACATATGTAACTCGCCTAAGCTGCTGTTCTGTGCTCATAATGTTTATAATCACGTGTAAGAGAGTGTTAGGTTTATAATTTCTGCTTTACACCTGACAAACAACACTGACCACAGGGGTGAAAGCAAAAAGAAATTGCACGAACTTACTACTTCTGAAACTACTCTATTGTATCAGAAATGAAAATAATAGGAATCTCCTCCAAACACTTCTTGTGTTGCTTTTAGTCACACAAGGGGTAAGAATGCCTTTTTACACTAGTGTTTAGCCCTTACATTCTCTTTATTTAATGCATGCAGGCTTTTTTTTTGTTAGATGTCTTCACCTAAGTGCATTTATGAAAAAAGACATACTGGGTGCTCAATCTTGTTATGTAATTTGAGCTTGTACGTTTTAATTATCAGCTTTGTACCCTAATGCAAAAGTTAAACCCCCAGTTATACTCAGCTGTAAATGTAAATATCTGCTGTCTGAAGCTTGAATGCCTTCTGCGGGTCACAAGGCTTGGGTCTGGAGTTTAAAGAAACTGGGGATTGAAAGCTCCGGACAGTTTTTCTGGAGGGCTTGGGAAGGCAGCACTCTTGGAAACCTGCAGTACTTTTCCTAAGGGTTGACCCGTAAAAGTCCAGTAAAATGCAGAACTTTTATCTGCTTTCCAGGACCCTTCTGGGGAGGACTGGAGAACCTCAGTAAGATTCTAGAAACTAAATGAGGTCTGTAAAATAGTTGTGGATCATTGATGACATAATCTGTGGCCCTCTGTAGGCTATTTTTTCCCCTCAGATTTAAAGTGTGAGCCTGTCTGTTTAATATCCTAACACATTTTTAGGCCTCTGTGTTTTCAGATTTCCTTCCTAAAGTGCGTGCATGTTGCTGTAGGCTCACCTGCTTGCAGAAATGTCTGAAGAGGCAAAACCTTTTCACTATTCTCAATCATCAGTTCCAGTCTGTGTTCAAAATCGAATCTTTGCCCCTCTCCTTTTATCAGATTACACTCTTTTTTTCTCATTTTACAAATCCCAGAGAAGTTTTCCTTTAGAGCTACCTCCATCTGAAATCCATTTTTTTAACTGTCAATCTCATCAGCTGTCATTTGTTATCTCAGTCCAAGGCACATCTCTCCTGTACTCATCCAGCCTAGTATTTCTTCTATTTAGTTACTAGTTTTGATCTCAAATTTAGCATGTACTAGCATTGTCACTCTACTGTTTGAATGGTGCCATTGATTTAGCTTCGCAGAAAAAATGTATCATCATATGTACAGCGGAAAACATTTGCTTTGTGAAGACTGGAATCGTAAATGAAAGCGTCTCTAAACCTCAGGAAGTTTATTTTGCAATATATTAATCTGCATAACATAGGGTGTTAGAATGCTTTATTGGAATACTGAAATTGAATTGTTTTTGTCTTCCAGTTTTGAGGTAGCTTGCTTATACATGAAGATTCACTATGTCTCTAACACAGAGACAGTAAATAGAAATGTTTAAAGTCACTACATGGGGATTAGAGAAATTGACTGAGGTAGCACAGAAGTACTCTGCACTGCCATTGGTCCTCCTACTCAGTGGGAGATAGATCCTTAGCTGGTGCAAATCAGCATAGCTCCAGAAGCCACTGGAGCCGCACCAATTTATGCAAGCTGAAGCTGCAGCCCTGGAAAATAATAGGCTAATAAAGATAGAAATAATGGAAAGCAAAATTAGCATATTTTTTTTAAAATACTGCCTTTTGCTATTTATTATTCTTGTTGCACTTCAGTGCATCAGTAATAACAGGCAGCCAGTCTGAAAAGACAAAAGGCTATTCTGACCAGCAGGAAAAAGGGTCCTGGATCATGGACCCAGAGTCAAAACACAGCCTGACAGTGCTGCTGAAAGAGTTTTTATTTTTCCATTCATAAGAACGTACACAGTGAATAGTCATAATAACCAGAATACATCAAAGTTAATCCATCTTCTATAACAGAAACAGGTATACTGGATCAAGCTATATCTGGACTAGCTGTAATTCAGTGTGTCTTTGAACCTGGCTGGTACTGTGTATTAAGAAATAGAAATGAAGATCAGCTAAAGCTTCCTCTGAGTTTTGTGACTTCTTGGGGCAAAAGTTGCATTTACATCTGCAAAAATGTTGCTACACATTTCTTCCATTAATTCTTCTGATTTATTGTTGGCATCGTACTAGATATAATAGCAATAACTTCTGTGGCTATGTTCGTCATTCAGTTTTAAAACTCATTCTTAAAAAAATTAAACTGAGCAAAACCCTGTATCTCATCATATAATTTGATAATTTTGGCTGAATTCTATGCCATAAAATACGTTTAAAAAGTGTGCATGATCAGTATTTTAAAGAAAATAACAGTCATCTCTCAAATAAGGAAGTTTATCCAATCTCCACCTGCTTCAGTCTGGGAAAAAAGTTTTGGGAAATTAGCAGCACTGAAGAATAGTTACCTTGATATGTACCTGTTTATAAACTGTGGTTTCTATGCTCTGGTTGTTTTTCTATTTCTGTACATTTATGGAGATGTAATAACCCAAACTCACCGGTAACAGACTTATTCAAGAACAAATGTTGTTATTGCAGCTCTATACAAATATCGTATGATGTCTCATCTTTGCTACTGATTCCTTCCCCACCAAAAAAAAAAAAAAAAGAAAAAAAAAAAACACCAAAAAAACCATTCCAAAGCCTCAGATGAAGTTTAAAGTCAGATTTTTGTCACAAATTCCACAGGAGCATTTCAAATTCACGCAAAATGTAACAGGCTGGGATAACCTCCTAAACCAGTCAGTTAACAACAGTTACTGCTGCTGTTAGCAACAACTCTCAGCTTCTTTTTATTCCTGATTCTAACTACAATAGTTACCCTCCACACTGCACAAATCTTTGGCTAAAAATCTATCTCAATACTGGCATAACTGGAAAGCAGTATTTTCTACACCTCAAGGTCATCTTCACATTATTTATAACAACAGACTGCATTTCCCTATCAATCCCTTCCCTTATTAATTTCATACATTTTCATACTATTTCAAAGTGAATGTATCAGTTAATAGCATTCTGGATAGATCTGAGTTACGCAGAGCCTGATTTTTCAGCACTCTTTCTAAGGAAAGTGCACTCAGAGGTCCCCAGTTCTGGTATCAGAATTACTGGTTCCACACTCAAAAGTCACTTTCACAGATGGTGAAAACTACCTAGAAGAAAAAGTCAAGTTATTTAAAACAGATGTCAATATAATTTCTTACTTTAGTTATCACAAACAGGCAATTCTATGGGTGCTACTTGATAAAAATACTCATTTAAGTTGATGAGTATCATGCAAGCTAGAGGATCTAATTTGTCTCCGTTCACCAAATTCAGCTACTAGTAATGTGCAACATTCGTTTCTCTAAATTTGTCTATATTGTCTTGGTGAAACAGAATTATTCAAACATAGACCAAGAGGTACATATAATGCACAAATTTGGCTCCCCATCTGTCTCCTAAAATCTGCTCTGTCCAGCTATTTGCATCTGGCATTCTGGCTTCCTCTTTTGTCAGTATTGATCTTGTTCTCAAGCAATGATGTCCTTAAGGCTAAGCAATGTTCAAATCTGGGCTTTAAATTGAGGATAGTCTTTGCTTATACTCTGAAACTATTGTGAATGCTGTTATACATAAGACCTGTATTCTATGTCAAACCTGAAATATACCAGGCCAAAAGATTAAAAAGCTAAAATACTTGTTTTCCTCGAGACACACTGGAATGAATAAAGAACATTACTTTCTGTTTCACTGCGCTTCTGGTTCCAGGCTATTAGCTCAGTTTTGCAGAAGGAGTTTATTCTACATTACTAACTGCAATAGCTCTGTTATGTATCACTGTATAGTGGAAAAATACCTGAAATTTCTGGTGGAAAATACCACATCACTCATCTTTCTAGTGCTTAGAAATTGAATTATTCACTGGAAAACAATCACACTGCTATCTCTTTTAAAACACATATTTTTCTATTCTTCCCTACTCTTTTATGGTTGTTCTGCAAAGTCTCTTTTGTATATATTTGATGAACAGTTGAAAGTCATGATGCTAAATATTGCTTTGTCCCAGTGAGCCTTGCATTGCTCGGTAAAGCTTTTATTTTAAGATTCAGGATTTGTTCTTATAAGTAACTTGTTACCTTTACTATAATCAAACCACTACCAGGCTCCCTTCCCTTCCCTTCCCTTCCCTTCCCTTCCCTTCCCTTCCCTTCCCTTCCCTTCCCTTCCCTTCCCTTCCCTTCCCTTCCCTTCCCTTCCCTTCCCTTCCCTTCCCTTCCCTTCCCTTCCCTTCCCTTCCCTTCCCTTCCCTTCCCTTCCCTTCCCTTCCCTTCCCTTCCCTTCCCTTCCCCTCCCTTCCCCTCCCTTCCCCTCCCTTCCTTTCCTCTCCCTTCCCTCCCCTCCCCTCCCATTTCCTTTCTGTTTCCCTTTTTTTCCTTTTCTTTTCCTTCTTTTCCTTTTCTTTCTTCCCCCCGCATATTGCAAATTCTCGTCTCTGCTCTCTGCTCCGAAGGCTTTCCTTTTTTGTGTGTCTTCTGCCTATGCATTAAGGCCTGCCTTTGAACAGACACGATACCATCCTGTTGTTAAAATATTGCTCAGTCAAACTATGTGAGATCACGACACACATGATCCCAGAAAAACAGTGGCGAAGTTGAACGTCCTGCTGTCCCTGTGTGAAGGCCAGAGGCTTCTCTCTCCAGTCAGGGGACAGACCAAACTCTGCCTCTGCCCCTGTGTGAAGGTGTGAAATGCCCCTTGAAATGAATCAGGAAAAGTGTTTAACGTCCAACTAACAAGACACTTGCTAAAAAGGGCAAGAGAGATAGAATTAACATTGTGGCTAGGTCTGACTGTCTTATTTTCTCTAGGTTTCTTTTGGGTTAACAGGGACTAAGCAGAAGCAGGCAGTGCAGAGGCAAGTTTATGCAACTGCAAAGGTAGTTTTGTAATTGCAAAGGTTCTGTAATATCTGTCAGGCACACAAGAAACAACAAAGAACATACCTATAAAATAAAAAGAATGTGGAGTTAGAGGCTTGGTGTGCTAGAGACTCCACAAACAGCTCGCACACATTGCTGCCAGGGTTAATGTATAAATAAAGCACTTTGGATGTGATGTTGCAGCATTATCTCATCTTAATAATAGTCAATGCTGAGCTGAAAAAGTCCTAGTGCCCTAGCAGCTCTCCAGTGTTTCCCACTACCCAATATCTGAAAACACCATGAGCATCAGTATCAGCAGTTTCACCTGTTTGGTTTTTTTTTTTTTTTTGTAACAGGCAGCACCATGATTCAGTTTCTTTCCTAAGTCTTAAAAAAATTAGCATTCACTGAGTGGAACCTAAGGCTTTGCCAGCCCTGTGTTTTCATGGATATAGCTACAACCATGGTATCCAGAAGCTTTGTTAGGCTAGACCATGACTTGCACTAGCTTAGGTCAGTGTGTCTAAGGTTACTTAGGAGAAAGGGGCAGCTTGTAGGTGGCAGTAACTGTTCAATAGAAAGTTTTTATTTAGTCGATAAAGACAGTTAGTTTTTAATTAGAAGGACTGAAATGATACCAGCACACGAGTTTTAGTGGTGACGTCTGTGGCAGAAGTAAGTCTTCTGTTTTTGAAAAGTGGGATAGTATTTTGAATGTGCAAAAATGTTACAAAAGGAAAAGCCTGGATGTTAACTTCTAAGAAGATTAAAAAAGTGAGGAGCAAGTTCTCAGAATTAGAGAAAATCTCTTTATGAGACTGTGAGATAGGAGCGCACAGTGACCAATTTGTGGATTGAGTCACATTTCACAGAATCACAGAATCACAGAATCACTAAGGTTGGAAAAGACCTGTAAGATCATCAAGTCCAACCATTACAAAAAACAAAACAAAACAAAAAAACAAAACCCCAAAAAAACCCTACACAAAAAAAAAAACCCCACACACCACACAAACAAAAAAAACCCACACCACACAAACAAAAGCAAAACACACCAAACACCACCATGCCCATCAAGCCGCATCCCACAGTGCCACATCCACATGTTCCTTAAACACCTCCAGGGAGAGTGACTCCACCACCTCCCTGGGCAGTCTATTCCAGTGTATTACCACTGTCTCAGTAAAGAAATTTTTCCTAATATCCAGTCTGAATCTCCCCTGGCACAACTTGAGGCCATTTCCTCTTGTTCTGTCACTTGTCACTTGGGAGAAGAGACCAACACCCACCTCTCTGCAACCCCCTTTCAGGTAATTGTAGAGAGCGATGAGGTCTCCCCTCAGCCTCCTCTTCTCCAGACTGAACAACCCCAGCTCCCTCAGCCGCTCGTCATCAGACTTGTGCTCCAGACCCCTCACCAGCTTCGTCGCCCTTCTCTGGACACGCTCCAGCACCTCAATGTCCTTCTTGGAGTGAGGGGCCCAAAACTGAACACAGTATTTGAGGTGCGGCCTCACCAGCGCCGAGTACAGGGGCACGATCACCTCCCTGCTCCTGCTGGCCACACCATTTCTGATACAGGCCAGGATGCCGTTGGCCTTCTTGGCCACCTGGGCACACTGCTGGCTCATCTTCAGCCGGCTGTCGACCAACACCCCCAGGTCCTTTTCTGTGGGGGAGCTTTCCAGCCACTTGTCCCCAAGCCTGTAGCGTTGCATGGGGTTGTTGTGACCCAAGTGCAGGACCCGGCACTTGGCTTTGTTGAACCGCATCCAATTGGCCTGGGCCCATCGATCCAGCCTGTCCAGATCCCTCTGCAGAGCCTTCCGACCCTCAAGCAGATCAACACTCCCACCCAACTTGGTGTCATCTGCGAAGAGTTTAGTGCTGTTGTGTAACAGGAAGTACATAACAGACCTCTCTTGTACAACGGAGTTCTTGCTTATGGGATAGCTCATCTTGTGCTGTACAGGCCCTTGAAATCGGAGTCTGAAATCGTAACTGTTAGGTATTATATTACACGTGCTGCCCCACAGATGACTTGCTAGATTGCTGTGAAGGGTGTTTACTGGTGTCATTAATGTATTCAGAGGTACTGGATACCAGATTTCAGAACTCTGAATGTCAGCTGAGATCTAATGTAGCATCAGTTACTTCCATGGAATTATAGCAGGAGTGGCATTGTTTCATTGTAACTTTACAGAATTAGAGAATAACCACATTTTTGTGGAGTAGATAGAACGTTTATCTTCAGCTGCTTTGTCATATGTAGTTTATGCACACGACTAGCTGGTCTAACACTGTAACGCTCTAAAAGAACACATACAGCACAAGAGCAAGAGAACACTCTCCCTCAGCCTGATACAATATTTCAAGTATGTTTTGAAAAGGCATAAAATTGCACTAAACTGAGTTCACATTTTATTAAGATTAGCTTATCAAATTTCATTTTTCAGAAAAATAAGAACATAAACGTGCTTGCATTTACATACACAGAGACTGTGTTACGCCACTGATTCAACACAATAACTCCAAAGGCAGGCGGTAAAAGAGATGGGAAACAGTCCCGCTATCTCAAAAGCCTACCTCCTGATAAGCAGATATTTACTGGTTTTCTCTGAGCTATATACCTAAGTTTTAGTGGAAAATGCCCTAACTTTTCTGACATGATATTCCGTATTTACCTGTGTGAATAAACATTCTGAATAAGAATCTACATGGCAAAACATTTTCAAAAGAGTACAGCCTGGCTGAAACAACAGTTTCCCCATTCAGCTAGCTTCACAAATGGCTTCTTAAACTACAAGCTGTTACCTAAAAAGTCAGCAATTATTTCCAGTAGCAAATACGCCTTTTAAAATAACTGGAGAGAGCCTGTTGTCAAATGCTGACTTCAAAACTGCAATTTAGCGTGCCTGAGCAAGGGACACAATATTTGTCTTCTTAACAATGCAACGGTATGCTATAGGGAAATCAGGGTGCCTGGTTTTGTTTGCCAACAACTGAAATTATAGAATACAACAGAAGAGCTTGGCATAACTCCAAATATGATCACATGGCATTATTTCTTTCAATATGTACTTTCAACTAACTTTCTGTGTCTGATTAATTCACTTTTATCTATATCCTTGTTCTCTCTTTTTGTTAAAAGGTGAAATGTCCTTTTGAAAATAATTCTTCTGTAGTGAGTGTGAAGTAATTGGTTTCTTTTATGTCAACCTTTTAACAAAAAAAAAAGGTATAGGGCACTGTGAAATTATCAAGGCAATTGAACCTGCGTGTTTCACACAGAGAATTAACATTGTTAGGTGCAGCTGTGAAGATAAAATCTCTAGCCCTAAGAAATTTTTATTGTGAAATGGTTTTCTTATCAGTGAGGTTAATGAAGATGTCAGCAAATGGGATGAGGTTTTGCCAAATGGAATTGCTTTCACCTCCAATCCAACTTGGAAAAGGTGTTAATCAGTACATTAATCTTATCAGCAGCTGAGAAGACGACTTTGAAACTGGCCATTTCTGTTTTTCATTAGGAAAAACTGAAAAGATAATTATTCTTGAAATCCATATTACCATTAATATTCTTCCTTCTCACTCTACTTCAAGTCCATACTTTTGCAAAGATACGACAAGGATGGATGTGTGGCCAGTGAAACGGTAGGTAAAATGATTACCTGCAAACAGAGCTGAACTTTCTCTGGAGTTCTCAAGACATGCTTGAACAGCATTTTTCATGAACAGTTATGAAAATACTTGGGAAATCTTTGCATGTACAGCCATCCCTAAAACAGTGATATCTCTTGTAGTAAAATATTATATAGTATGACTTCTTAAAATTATAATGACAGCATGACATGAAACAAGATTTATAGGATCACACATGCCAACAAGTATATTGGTTGATTAGCAAGGAAAACTGGATTATTTTAATTCATCCTGTGATTGTGAGAGTCTGTTATTCTTGTGAAAGAACTTCATGATGCAAAGTGCTTATTTCTAAGTATTTAGGAAAAAATTTGCAGAGAATACTGGAATATATTGTGCTTGGATTATGTGATACTTTCAGATAAACTTGCTACAGAAATAAGACATTAGCATTTATATCTGTGCATCTCTTGCATCTCTTACTCTGTTCTATGAATATTCTTTGAAAGTGAGATGATATGAACTCACCAGTGCTAATCAAATCCTGCTGCAGCTGAAGAAGGTATTGAGATTGTTTACTTCATAGAGCACAAGAAGTCTGATGTTACATTTATTTTCTTTATTTATGTATACAAAGGATCTTTGTTTTAAAATTAACACATGTGAATAAAATACCACTTTTTACAAGTTTGTTTGTTTTGTTTTAAATAAAATACAGGGAGAAAAAAAAAAGATAATGGTTTGAAGGTCTTAGTGTAAGGGCCAATAAATCAGGGTCAAACCCCTAATTCTATCACTAGTTTTCTGGCCCTGAACAAGAGAGAAAAAGCTTTTAAAGTCTTCCAAATGACTGGGAGTGGTGTGGGAAGAGGTTGTTCTAAGGCTTCTGCTTGAAAGACACTTCAACATGCAAAGGAAGACTCAGTAGGAAACAAACTCCCAAATAATGCAGTTTGAAACTCTGACCTCAATCTTCAACTCAGTTCCTTATCTGAATAATAAAGATAACAACAAATCTCATCTAGACAGGTATCCTTCAGAGTCAAATGCATTCATGACTGTAAGGTACATAGACCTTTTTATCTAAGTGAAAAGAGAGAATTCTCCATCTCAGAGGAAAGATGAAATTCAAACTATTTAGTATTATTTATGATTTTTAGCATTAGTTATACTCCCTTTACTCAAGGGCCAGTTACACATGGAGGTTCTTTTCTACACTTCCAAATTTTCAAAAAAATTTTTGTCCTACTAAAATCAGTGGTCTTGGCAAGCAATCAAGTCATGTTTTGTCCCATTTGAATTACCAAAACTCCCAATTACCAAGATTATTCTTGGCAGATGGGGAAAAGAAACAGCAACAGTCAGAGATAATAAAAGAGTATTATTCATTAGTAATGGCTTCTCAGTGGAAAAGAAGGCAATTTAACCTCATTTCTTCTTGCACAGCATAGGCATTGCTGTTACTAAAGTACCTGCTTTTCCATCTTGTACAGAATTGATTCTTAGTTGCCACTAAGGTGACATTCAGTTTTGGTAATTCATGTGGAAAGAGACTTTAACTCCTTAAAAATAACATTTACCTTTCATTAGGGATTTCAGAGCTCAGAGGTTTTAATCACAGTCTATAGAATCAGTGCGGTAGGTTGACAATGACTGGATGCCAGGTGCCCACCAAAGCTGCTCTATCACTCCCCTTCCTCAGCTGGACATGGGAGAGAAAATACAATGAAAGGCTCATGAGTCGAGATAAGGACAGGAAGATCACTCACCATTACTGTCACAGGCAAAACAGAGTCGACTTGGGGAAAGTAATTTAATTTATTACCAATCAAAATCAGAGTAGAATAATGAGAAATAAAACTAAATCTTAAAAACACCTTCCCCCCATCCTTCCCTTCTTCCTGGGCTCAACTTCACTCCCGAATTTCTCTACCTCCTCCCCCCGAGAGGCACAGGGGAATGAGGAATGGGGTTGCGGTCAGCTCATCGCACATTGTCTCTGCTGCTCCTTCCTCCTCACACTCCTCCCTACTCCAGTGAGGGGTCCCTCCCATGAGAGACAGGTCTTCATGAACTTTTCCAACGTGAGAACTTCCCACAGGCTACAGTTCTTCACAAACTGCTCCAGTGTGGGTCCTTTCCACAGGGTGTAGTCCTTCAGGAACAGACTGCTCCAGCATGGGTCCCCCACAGGGTCACAAGCACTGCCAGCAAATCCGTCCAGTGTGGGATCCTCTTTCCACGGGTCCACAGGTCCTGCCAGGAGCCTGCTCCAGCATGGGCTTCCCATGGGGTCACAGCCCCCTTGGGGCATCAACCTGCTCTGGTGTGGGGTCCTCCAAGGGCTGCAGGTCAATATCTGCTCCACTGTTAACCTCCATGGGCTGGAGGGGCACAGCCTGCCTCACCATGGTCTTCACCACGGGCTGCAGGGGAATCTCTGCTCTGGCGCCTGGAGCACCTCCTCCCCTCCTTCTTCACTGACCTTGGTGTCTGCAGAGTAGTTTCTCTCACATATTCTCACTCCTCTCTTCTCCGGCTGCCGTTGCACAGTTGTTTTTCCCCTTTCTTAAATATGTTATCACTGAGGCACTACCACCATTGCTGATGGGCTCGGCCTTGGCCAGCGGCAGGTCCGTCTTGGAGCCGGCTGGCTATGGCTCTATTGGACGTGGGGGAAGCTTCTAGCAGCTTCTCACAGAAGCCACCCCTGTAGCCCCTCCTGCTACCAAAACCTTGCCACGCAAACCGTTAGCCCATATGCTTGTCTCCCTAAATAGCTCAGCAAACTTTGTCTGCTTATTGTTTATTCTTCTTTCATTCTTGATCTGAAATTCTTTAACATATTTTAATTCTGCACAATATCTCTTTAATTAATTTCTTTCAGTTTCCAGCATCCACCTCTTGCTACTTTTAGCAAACCACTTTAAATTAGAACAGCTCAACAGAAGTGAACTGCCTAGGAACCCAGGTGATACTTTCTCTTTACCATTGATTTGTTTTGCCAGCTGAGTTAATTCACCTTAATCTTGGAAGTGATGGATTCTTGATCTCTTTGAAAATCAGACCCTAACTAATTTCAATTTCAGCACTTAAAACTGAAACTTAAAGCATGCAGAATTAAATTAATTTAGAAAAGTTTGCATAATTATGTGCCTGAGATATCAAAGCAAATCAGTAACAAAGTCAAGAACAAAGCATGGGCTTCCTGAAGTCAGGAGCATTGGTGTCATGTGGTAGTTGCCAACACTCCTGACTAGAACTTCCACTCAGCAGGGCAAAACTTATCCAATAAAGCAAGTCCTTCCACTAGGCAGTGAAATTTTTCTTACTTCAAAGCATGTACTCATGACAAACCCACCTCACACAAACTTCATGGTTATCATCCATGTATGCAAGTCCATAGAATGGAAAGGAATTGAAAGGCAGCATTTAGCTGCTTGCCTGACACAGGACTGATAGAAGACACATGTGATCTTTGAGCCCAGACTCTGTTCCAGGACTGAAGAAGAGAAAAAAATGCATTATGGACCCCATGGGCTGTGAGTGCCTGTAGGTCCTGCTTACAGTCTTAGTGACATTCAGAGAAAAGTGAACCTTTGCTAGCTTCACTGGCCCATGAGGTGGCTTGCAAGAGTACAAGAGATAGAAGCAAAATTCTGGTCCTGTAAATGCATTAGGAAAAAGTACTGAAAACTAATATTAATTTATTGAAAAAATAATACAATTAAAATATTTTAACAGAAATTAAGGCAGCCTTTCTTTCATTGGTATAATTTTAAATTAGGCAGAGTGGAACAATGAAAATGGAATGCTGTAGGAGCCGTCAGTTACACAATGATATAACGGGCACTTTACAGAAAAATTAGAGAGTTGGGACTGTTCTAGCAGTGCAATGATTTGATTCCTTAACATCATTAGATAATCAGATTTTGGATACTCTCGCCTAAATTCTACTCCAATTTTTTGTATCACTGGTGTCAAACAAGTCATCCTGGCATAATCTGGGGCAGAATCAGACCCTGTGCCTTACTATTCCATTTTCATTAGAGCAATACTTTGACCTTCCATATTATTCTGTCTTCGTTGAGCAATAATGGCTAACAGTGTAACAGCATTTTTCTTAAATGAAAGCCCCCTTTATGATCTGTACAACTTAGGCAGAGAAATGTTTGTGGAGATATTCTTTCCCAGTATCAACAGGGACTGCAAAATTTGTGAACATAAGACACTTACTTATGATATTCACAGAAATGTATAGTTTTGCAGTAATGGCCTATTAATACAATTGGCATGAGATAGTGAAACTATCCCTTTTTTACTCTCTGTGTTCTGGTGGACTATTCAGAATAATGAGATGAAGGGAAAGGAGGGCCTTCACAAAGTTTGATTCCTATGGTCAACTCAGGAACTGTGTTGTTCAATTCTAAAGGAGTTCTGTCAGGTTCCCTGCACCAAGATAAATAGCTGGGCAAATATCCTACGAGATGTCTCTGCAGTGTGGTAAAGTAGAGGCTTTCTGAGGGCTTTGATAGTAGTCTAGAAGAGGCCAGGAAAAAAAATACTTGAAGAAGAAATTTGATTTTCATTGTCTGAAGCTTGGGAGAAATTTTTGATCCAAATATGCAGTATTATTATTATTATTATTATTATTATTATTATTATTATTATTATTATTATTATTATTATTATCATTACTACTTCTAATGAAAGTGTAAAATGCTTAAGACTTTTTTCTTCAATAATTAAAAACATAATCCTAAAGAAACAACTTAGCAAAAGATTAATCTGTAATGTTCACATTACAGGCTAATTGCTTTGGTTATTATGTTATTTTCTGAACAATTGAGTTATTTCTTTTAATAATAATTTTTCAAACATGTTCAATACTTTTTATTTTGTTGCATTGGAGAAGCTGTGATCTATTGAGGCAATGATCTGCCAACTGAAAAACTCAATAGCTCAGCCTTAGTATGATAGGTCATAATGTGCATTAGGAGGACCATTATAGTTCACCATGTCAATCGCACTGACATTGATCTGACAGTTTATAACTCTTCAGAATAAGCTCACAAAGCTGAGTAATATTATGTGTATTTTTAAAAAAATGGAAAAAAGGCAACATGTTAAATATTTATATGATGGTCAAAAAAGCCATTTAATCACCAATATATCTCAGAAATCCCGTGTTCTACACATAGCAAAAAAAACCAAACAAACTAAAAAACTCAAGGAGTTCTTTAAGATAGTTACTAAAGTTATATAACAGGTTTTGTATTTTGATAGGTACAATTTCTCCCACTTTGAATAAAGGAAGTGTCCACTAAAGCCTGGTATTCATCCACAGGAAGTCATCATCATCAATGTTTTCAAAGGAAAGCATAACCACAAATCATAGTCCCAGAGTCACAGAACCATCCAGGCTGGAAAGGACCTCTGCAGAGCTCCTGTGCAGCCTCCTGCTCAATGAAGGGTGAGCACTGCATTTGAACTAGGGTGTTCAGGCCTTCTTCCAGCCAGGTCTTGAAGACATCCAAAGATGGAGACTTTACAAGCTCTCTAGACAACCTGCTCCATTGCTTAATTATAATAAATTCCTGCCCCCTCCCACACGCTCTGTCTAACCTCTCTCACTTCAGACTCCAACCAATGCCTGTTGCGGTCCCACAGAGCACCCCAGTAAAGAGCCTGCCTTTGTCCTCTTGACAACATCCTTGCAGGTATGGGTAGGCTGCTAATAAGCTGTGCCCTCCATACCCCCACACACCAAAGCCGTCTCTGCTCCAAGCTGATTCAGCCCCAGCCCCTCATTTTTTCCTCACAGGGCCTGTGCTCCAGCCCGCAACCATCTTGATGACTGCCATCGGGTTTGATCTGGTTTATCAACACTTTTCTCAGACAGAGTGCAGTATTCTAGATGCCAGTTGCTTCACTAATAGAGAATAATGCTCTCCAATGGCTCCTGGGCTGTGCCCTGTTTGCTCCACTTTGGGTGTTGCTGGCATTCACCACTGCCTGGGTGTAAAGCTGGCCCATGCTCAGCTCTCTGCCCACCTGAGCCCAAGATCTTCTCCCCAGAGCTTCTTCTAGCCCTGCCAGCATTTCTACTTTGGTCTGTCTGCCATGGGCAGGGCTATCCTTTGCTCCCGCTCCAACTACATGGGGGTCCGGTCAGTCCCTTCCTCTCAACAGACTCAGTCTCTGTAGATGGAGACCTTCTCTTGCACATATTGACTGGTTCACCCATGCTTGGTATCATTGGCTAACTTGGTGAATGTGTACTCCACCTCTTCCTCCAGGTCATTGATAAAGATATTAAACATGAAAAGTCCCGTGACGGATGCTGAGAACCTCTACTTGTAACCAGCCTTCAAGCAGAATAAGAACAATTAACGACTATCCTTGAGCCTGATGATCCAGACAGTTTTTTCAGCCATCCAGTAGTGACTATAAGGATGCTGTGGAAGATCATATTGAAAGTCTTGCCAAAGTCAAAGCAGGTGGCATCCACTGATCTCCCCACATCCATGGATCTAGTAATTTCATCATGGAAGTAAATCAGATTGCCATTCACAAACATGTTCTTCTTTGTGTGCCCAGAAATTACTTCAAAGGGGGCTTGCACCATGATTTTCCCAGGAACTGAAGTAACAGCAACTACTGTAGAATTCCCCAATTGTTCGTCTTGACATTCTTGAAGATTACACAATATTTGTCTTTCTCTGGTGATTGGAGACCTCCTCCGGCCTCTATGACCTCTTAAAGAGATTTCTTACAAGGTCTTTCAGTATCCTGGTGCATCTCATCTGGTCTCATGGACCTGTAAGTGTTGATATTTTCAAGACATCCATGATTCAAACCTTCCTACTATCAGTAATTTCCTTCCTCCTTAAAACCCCTCTAGGCGCAAAGGTCTGTGAGATTCTTATAAAAACTCAAAGAAGCAAAACATTATCTCACCTTTATCTGTGTTCACTGTTACTGCATCAACTACCTATTTAGCAAAGCACACACAGTTTTCTTGTTTATTCTTTTACTGTTAAGTTACTGGCAGAAGCCTTTCTTGTTGCTCTTGATGTCTGTGCCACTTCTGGCTCTAGCTGAGCTCTAGCTCACTTAACACCATCCTTGCATGCCCAGGTAGTGTTTCTAAATTCCTTCTTTGTAGCCTGTTCCTTCTTCAGCCTCCTGCTTTTTGTTTTTTTGCACTGCAGCTCTGTCATAAGTTCTGTGCTTAGCCAAAATGTTCTCCTGATATGTCACTCATTTTCATGAGGATCAAGATGTGCTCCTCTTGTGCTTGCAAGAGGTTGTCCAAGATCTGGCAGCTCCCTTGAGCTCTTTTGCACCAAACTCTTCTTTCTTCAAGTCCAGGGTCTGTACTCTGCTACTCCCTTTCCTCACTCCCCTCAGGATTTTGAAGTCCTCTGTTTCATAGCCATTGTGTCCCAGGGTGCCATTGGTTATCCCATCCTTGACCAGGTTACTTTCATTCCTAAGCAGCAGATCCAAGACCATGTCAGCTCAGTTGGCCCATCTCAGATCATTGTTGCTAAGCTGTCTCTTGACACACTCCTCAAACTTTTGGGCTGCTTGTGACCCACCCTTCCAGGAGATGTCAGGAACATTACATTTTCCCATGAGAACCAGTCCTTATCAAATAGCACAGAGTAGATCTAGTGCACTTCCTCACTGTGATCACTCTATCACCCTTACCAGCCTCTCACCCTGACGCACCCAGGCAGTTGCCCACTCACTGGCAGAGCTCTACACATCTGAGCTGCTCCTCCAGATAAAAGACAGACCCCTTCTTCCCTCTCCTTCTAAGAGCATCTGTATCCCTCCATCACAAGACAGCAGCCTCACAAACAGTCCCACCACATATCAGTTACTCCAGGGGTGCTACAGCTCTGCACCTACACAAAGACCTCTGTCTACCACTGCTTGTCACCTGGGCTGCACACAGTTGTGTATGGGCATTGAAGTGGGCTCTCTTTTGATCTGTTTTATTGCTCCCAAGGGCTCTCTCACTTCCATCACCTTGACAATGTACTTAACATCCTGACCTCCATTTCTTCACCATCCCTTTGTTTAAAGTCCACTTCACCAGGCTGGCAGTTACTGGAAAATATAAAAAATCAAAAAAGAAAATCCCGCAATACTTCTATGGGTTTGCACTGCTATATATTGCCAAAAAAAATCCTTCCTAATTCTATACACTGCAGGATATAAAGTTACACTTGGAAAGAAAGTGATCTAATAGGTTTTGTAGTACTTTTCTAGCAGGGATCAACTGCATGTCTTTTTTGTTCATAAACGTAACTGATATCAAAGGAAGAACATGGAAGAAAACCTGTAATGTATTTTGGAAGACATCTAACTGAACACACAAACATATCTGTGAAATTATAAACCAGACTTCAGACAGTTCTTTGGAAAGGCTTTGATTAGAATGCATGGATTGATATGAAGTAGCAATATTTTTAAGTTTTATCAGTGAGTAATATGTTACTCCATTTCTTAGAAAGTTGAACAATTGCGTAATATGTAAACACACATGCACATACATGCACAATGGTTTGTATAAAATATAATTAGTGTATAGTGTGTCAGCAAATAAATTGAATCACCACCACTAGGCCATTCCATGACTGTTTCTTTGGAAGCCGTATAATGACATGACTCGATGAAGGTTCCTTCCCTCTATATTCTTCAAGTTTCTTATGCTTTTTCTTACAAATTATGTTTTCTGAACAATGTGTTAATTATTCAGCAAAACCTAAGAAGACATGATTAAGTGGATATGTCTTGCAAGAGGACTTCAGAAGTGTTGAACAGTCACTGTATCTCAGCTGTATTTACAGTTGGCATCGCACCACTGTAGTCAGCCCAACAAGATGTGCATCCAACTCCTTCACAGATTTTTCTTTTGTGTTAAGTTGAGGCCTGAGAATTACATTGAACATGGACCTTTCCTTTATGATTTATTTTGGTGGCTTTAACTGGCAGTGCCATAAATTGCATGTTTTGGTGTGTAACTAGAAACACACTACGGCCACACCGTATGTCTGGAGAGTGTTGTACAGTGTTTAAGTGCAGAAGGCAGTATTATCAGAATTTAATCAAACCTAAATTAAACAACTCTTAAATTTTTTTCAGTAATTCATGCATTAAGCATATATAAGTATGGTATAATATATGACATATATTATAGAAAAGCAAGCAGACTTTTTTAAAGACATTAGTTAATGCAAAACCCATCATAACTGTGAAGTCAAATTAATTCAGAACTGGATACTTGAAAGAAGTTCAAAATCTGCAGCAAGAAAGTTGACAATACGTGCTCTGGGCTGCACAGAGCAGGAGTGATAGCGAACTTCAGTATAGATCGCATGGGCAGCCTCTTATTCCTCTTGTTACTGTACAAGCAGTGAAGGGTGAGAGGCAAGTGCAGAGAAGTCTTCTCATGCTCCCAGACGCAGACCCTTCAGATCACGTTAGTTAAGTGCTTGCATGGGTGGCTGATGATACTTCAGATACCCAGGCTACTTTTCTGCTTTGCCAGTGTGCTCGTCTTCTCCAGTAGCATGAGTTTTGCAGAGCTCTTCAGTCTCCCTTTTCAGCGATATTATGCATATTCTTCTGTATAAAATTGGATGTTCCTCTGTAGACAGTCTGGAGTTTTCTTTAGTTCTGTAATAAAACAGAAAGCTATAAAGCTTGGCTGTACTATGAAATTGTCATAAGTTGTATAAAAAACTCTTCCCATATACTAATTCCCATTTCCGTCTTTCTTTGCGTGTATCCACCAGTTGTTTCTGTATAACTTCTGTGTAACTACATAGCAGTATTGATGTAAAGATTCTGCATAAGTTTGAATTTCCACATAGTTTGCAGAATTTTACTGTAAAAATCAGCAAGTTCAAGACTAATTTTTCTTCAGAGCTTAGACTAGCAAGTGGAGTTCATCTGTCAAGGGAACATATGTGTACCATGATACCCTTGCTGATATATTCATAAAGCAACTGAGGTATATAGTTGCCACAAACATAGGAAATGAGTAACAGTGTATGTTTGAATAGTGGCCCAACTCCTGTTGTAGAGAGATATGATAGCACCATAGATACAGCTGCAGAATTCAGCATGACAAAGTGTCATAAATGCATCAAGTGGTAATATTGACTGCAAAACACTGGACATGTGTTTTCAGGGATCCTTCTGCCAAACTGAGGAATACTGGGCAGAACAGTCTCATGGTCTTGCTAGTTTCCACATTGTTTTTAAGGACATTTGACAATGTATTGTACTGTACTTATTGCAAAAATTGCCTCTCCCACACTCCTGTTTTGTTCGTATCAGTAGTATGAACTCTCGCATTGTCCAAATGAAATGCCTTAGTGTATTACTTCTCAATATAATGATACTGCCAAGATCCTAACACAATCAACTCGTATTCCGTGTTTTCCAGAATAGATAGAGTAATTTTTACCTTGATATACTAGGCAACAAATTTTCAGAGTAATTCAAGAATAATACAATGTTGGACTGAAAACCCTTGAAACTATTGGCTCTAGCTGCCACCCATCATCTGAAATGGTTGTGAAAAGACATTAGAGTAGCAGGCAGCTAAAATAGTCACAATGCCTAACATATTTCATCATAAATGTCTAAGCAGAGGTGTGTGTTTGTTTTCAAAGTAAAGGCTGTGTGAGCTCCCTTGGGATTTCAATGATTCAGGAAGAAGAATTTTGCCTTGCTATTATTTTAGAACATGAATATATGCCTGTGCAGGAGAAAAACTAGTATAAACAGGTGCTAGATATTTTTATTAATGGCTAAGGTCTGTGTCAAGCATGTCATTAGTTACCTGACAACTAAGCTGCTATGGGACTCTATCTAAACCCATCTCATAAATTGGACGTAAGTGTCCTAAGTACCAGCATACCAGCAAGGGAAATGAGGCAGCACTGCAATCGTGCTGTCATTTTTCACCTTCTTCCTGAAGAAGTTTGACATTTAAACAAACAATTTCAGGTAAAGGCAAGTTGAAATTGTATTTCATCCTTTTTTCTATTCACCTCTGTGTTCATGTTCTTAATTGTTCTTTAAGATGTACTCTAAGAGTAATTATCATTATTTGCAATACAAACTAAAGATCAGTAACAGTACTTCTTTCAAGCTTCTCAAATTACTTGATTTCTAGTAATTGGCTTCAGATTATCATAAGAATTTTTAATACTCTTACATTCCTACGAGTTGCATCTTGAACGCTCGTCTGAGTTAAATGCTGAGAACAGTATTGTAGTTCAGCCATAATCTTCCAGGCAAGGTTCAGTTGATTTTAATACGGAAATGAGTTCTATGCAGATGGGACTGATTGATAGCAGTGCCTCTGGAGTATCAGACAAAATTAGAGAAAAGTTTGGCCAAATGGCCTGACAATAAAGGACAATAGCAGAAAATTCTAAGTGTGGAACTGAGGTGTTTTAGGCAATCAGCTAAACTAACATGTCAGCAAGTGGCTCTGATGCCAAATTCTCTTCTGCTATCATGTAAGTACATGTTTCCCATGAAGGCAAACTATGGCAGATCCACCTTTCTTTGGGCAGGACTACTCAGACCTCTCACATCGTCAAGATATTCCCATCTCCAAAGACCTCTTCTTTTCTTAATTAGCTCCTGTTATCCAGGAACAACAACGTGTTGCTATGGGGGGCAAATACTGTCTTGATGAAAAGCCATTTTATTCTTCCTGGTTGACAAGTACTAATATCTGACTTTCTCCCTAGAGTGACAGTGAAGAAGGTCTTGCTGCCAGTGTCACAGCCATGCAACTCTGATTGGGAGAACTATTCCAGGTGTTCCACAGTCTGATTAAGATCTTTGTACCAAATGAAGGAATAAATGGACTTCTCCTTGAGGACTTTTTGGGGGTTATTTGCTTGATACGAAGGTGAAATTGCTTTCTTTTTGGTGCATAGATACATAGATTCTCTGTTTACCAATAATGTTTGTTGCAGGATGTGCAGCTCACAAACATAGGTTTGAACATCATTCCAGACTCTATTTTTTATTATCAGACAGTGCAGTTCAAGGAAACAAATTCACAGATTTTAAATAACCTTTCTACATGGACACTAATAACTAGTGGCTGTCCCTGCCGTCTGTTCCCTGATTCTTAAGCTTGTTTTTCATCCAGTCTTGAATGCCTAATGTGAGACTCAGCATGGGAACTTGCAGGCTGCTACTGAGGAAACAGTATTGTATTTGCCTGTGAACAAAATCTGTTAGCTCCTAGATGATTCTGGCTGAATGTTTGGGTCATGAAATTATATAGAGGAAATGGTGTGGATATCTCCCTGGTAATTGTTAGAGTAATTTTATGGCACAAACTTCTGATACCTCCACTGGTTTATATCTAGATGGGTATGGCTCTATGAAGATATAAATTGAGGCCAATTTTCTTGACCAGATACCAAATGTATGTGTTTTGCCACCTCTGTTCATTTGGAAATCAGCTGCAATACCAAACAGCATTTAAATCCAGCCATTGCCAACACAAGTCCCTAACTCAGTGGATGAAGCTTTTGCAAATTTAGTCAGTACTTCACATTCTGAACCACATACATTTATAGCAGGCTAGATTAGCCAATGCAAGGCTCTTGTACTGCCAGAGCTAACATAATTTTAGCACTTACTGTAACTGGCTCAGAACTCCAATATCACTGAATCACATAATGGTCTACAGCCAGCAAACCCATGTATTCTCTGGTGGAAATCATAACTGACAGCCCTGTAATACAGTATTGCCACTGCTAGCAACAGGCCATAACCTTTGTAGCAAATTTGGAAGACTTCAGGAGGGAGATTTTTTGGGCTTGCTCTGTCCAAACTTTTCTTGACCTGCTGCAAGCTTAGTTTTCATTTGGTTTAGCTGTGACAGCAATTTCTCTAGCTGACCAGGTGTCTATGGCTGATTTTTTTTACTTTCGTGTATCTTTGTGTGGTACAACCGTATTTTTACACAGATAGCAGCAACAAGAAGAGAATCTGTGACGAATGAGGTATTTGTGACCCTAACTTTAACCACATAGTACAGAGAAAGGCCTGGTACGACAGCAGGAGTGGAGATACAGGCATAGAGGAGCACAGGCATGCAATGATAAGAGATGGGGCCTGGGCTTGGCACTGGTGACCCCACAGCTATAAACAACTCACCCATGGTCAGTTAAAGAAATACAGACCTAGAGCTGGGCAAAACTGGTTTTAAGGGCAACAAAGAGAAAAAAGAAATTATTCTCTGTCTATGTCTAATACATGTAAAAGCCACCTTATACAGCAAATTCACATGTAACCTGGAGATGTGACAGCAAAGAAAGAGGCATTTGTAAAAGTATGTTAGTAAACATATAAAAATAGATTTGTGTGGAAGATGGAAGAAACCGTCAAGATGGACATCCTATTCTTCCCAATAAAGGACTCCAGATCCTGAAACCCATTCCCACCGCCAACAGCAGCGTGAAACCATCAACCTTAGGACCCAGAGGAGCAGCCAGTAGGGTTAGCATAACATGAAGTAAAAGGGTAGAAACAAAGAGTGTGTATAATAATTTTAACTGCATTATTATTCTTTTTTCTTTTTGTAACTATTAGATGCAGACTGACAGTGATTCTTGAATTAGACTGATAATATTTCAATTATACTATCAATAAATTTTTGGCTACATATGTAAATATGTACAGATATATATGGCATGTTTCCAGACTGTCCTTGAGCATAACAAAACAAGATAGTTCAAGCAAACACAAAAAGTGGACAAGGCATATTACTTTTCAGTCCATGGGTTTACTTTATTTTTAAAACCATGTTTGTCATTATTTAGCAAAAGGGATCCTAATTCAGATAATAAAAACATTTTCACTTAAAGCAGTTGGAAAAAAGCTGTAGAAAAAAAAATCTAGGATAGTTCATTCTAAATGGCTTAAGACTTTATTCTGGAGCAGTTCAAAGATCAACTGCTATGCAATGACATTACATTACATACATATTTGGCTGAGTCTTTATGACAATTTCTCAAAATAAATAGCTTCATCTCAAAACCTGAGCCACAGCTGGAAGCCACATTAGGCTGAAGGACAGCTTGCCAGTGTCTCAAGTTATATGTTATTCCCAGCTTATTACCAAAATTATCTTTATCATTTTAATCCACATAATATTTTCCGCTATTTATCAAGTAAATTGTTATTCATTGGTGTGACATGCATAATTTTAAGTAATTTACTGAAAACTTGTTTTGCTGCTTCTCTTAATATGGAGCCAATGGTTTGGAACAAAACAGAAAAAAAAAAAAAACCAAACCCTAGCTAAATACATTGCAATCTTTCTCAGGTTGCCAAAGCAAGACCTGATCCTCTCAGCATAGGGTAAATATTCAGCTCCCTAACCTTACACTAGTCTGAAAGTTCCTGACACTGCCATAGATGATGGAAAGATTTCTCTAGTTTTAAAAAGCTGGAAACAAAGTCACACTTTAATTGTTCAAAGAATCCTCCTGCCTTATAAGCAGAAAAAAGGCTCAACCAAATATTAAAGGACCACAGACTTCTCAGTTCATTGCCAAAGAATTTAATATGACAATGTTTGTAACAAGATTTCCCTTTCACTAAAATGTAGTGGTGAGAACTCAAACATCTTTTAAACAACCAATTTTTCTCTTCTACCCTTCCCCCATGTCTCTGAAAAGTTAACTTTGAAAGGAATAATTATAAAAGGAGCCCTATATCCTAAAGAAAACAGCAGGGAAGCTCTTTGATAATTTATTGAAGATACTTTTAAAGAGGGTGGTACTTTGATCATGAATGCCCATTTTCAAAGACTCTCCAACCCTGCACAAGAAGAACAGAGGACTGTATTGTGATGTTAACCACAGTTTTGTCCCTAACAGTAGTGGGATCTTCAGTATCTGTATATGAACTGGAGAAGAGCAGAGCTCCAGCAATTCCTAGGTGTCACTTTCAACAGACATTTGCTTGACAACTTTGATATGAAACTATTTACATTTAAACACCTGTAGAGAAAACACTTGTCTTATTTATGCGTATCATGCATTAGGATTTTCAGGAAAGTCCTACACAACTGGCAATGGTCTTAAGGGTTTATGCAGTATCACAACATATACATCTATGTTTACGACCTTTCTTTTTCTTTATCAGAATTAATTTGGTGCTATGCAAAGTATTTTGTGAGTGGAAAATTGTTAAATTAAGACCTGCAGAGAAAAGAAGTAAGAACAAATCTCAGTATAAGATGGATCTTCTTCAGCAACATAGGAAGGGCAATGATGGTAAACAATTATAATTTAGATCTGTTCCAGCCATTTATGGAATTTCATGTTCCCTAAATCATCTGTCCAGTTCTTGTTTTTTATTAGCTCTGAGAAATATTTCTTCTGAGATGCAGCAGCTGCTTCTGCACATTATATAATATCTGATAATTGAACTGCAACCTCAAAAGGGTTGCAGATAACTTGAACAGCAGCTTCCAGCTGAGACCTTTGTAACTTCTCTGAAACAGTGTGTGTGCATGTGTTTGTGTCTCGGGGTGGGGGTATCTTCTTTAATGCTGTGAGTTTTAACATTTTGCTGATGCTAAGAGAAGGAGAGCACAGTGGACATGCAAAATACCCCCTACTTTTGTCTGGGGGCTCCAGAACTAGTGTAAGGATGTTCAAAAACCTCTAATCTGTTTAAAAATCCACATGAACTATGTCAAAGAAAATCAAGGAGAAAACTTGGAAACGGTGGAAAAGTTAGATAATATTGAAACAGATTTTTAGAAGTGCAAAATGACATTGGCTTTTGAAAGTATTCCTTGGGCAAGATTGTTCAAAAATCGCAGCACCTTGTTAGTCAGACATCCTGTTTCATAGACTGTCGTGTAAAAAGCCTGTCTTTCAATTTTTTGTTAAAATTAAACTTCTTACAGACATATTTGAAATGTTTATGGGTCTAGAACGGCAGGATCTAATCTCTACTGACATTAAGTTTATGTCAACAAATAAATATTTTTACTAAAAACAATTCAATCATGCTCATCAAATATTTGAGTGTACAGAAAGAAGATTTTTTTCAAAATCAGAGTGAAAGATAAGGCATCTGGCACAAAATATTCACCACATATCTCCTCTACCGTTTCAAAGTTTCCTTGAGCTTTCTCTTCTCAGCTGTATTCAGCCTGTTTTTCTGGTTCTTCTGAAATATGCATAAACTTAAGTGATCTATGAAATCCTATTTACCACAAATGCAGTTTAAAACCTGGTCTCTGCTGTTGTAGTGTTTCACTGCACCAGGCTAAGTCATTGTTTACAAATTTCAGAAAGCAGAGTGAGTGCAGGGCATGCCAGCAAGGATGGAGTTTTTCTCAAAAAGTAAAGTGTTTCTATGATGGAGCCTGAGCATGTTTATTTACTTATAAAACACCACATAGCAGAAAAGGATTAAAAATGAGGAGGTTTTGTTAAAATTGTTGAGAACTGGAAGTTTATATTACATTCAATAAGTAGATTTTTTTTGCCTTTCCTCTCTCTCAAACAGCTGTTCAATGAAGCTGAAGAGCTAAAAAGAAGAGGTCTAAGATACAGATGAAGAAAATCAAATTAACAGGAACATCTGATACCCACTTTGCCTAATACTAGTCTAGTCCTGCCAGTTATTAAACAAGGTCTTATAAAGTACTTAACTACCTCTTCTGATGCTGTATTCCAGAATGAGGACCTTTTATTTGTATGCCTAAACATATTTAATACAATAAGAAAAGTGTGGACATTATATAACTTAATGTAACCTCTCTTACATGCCTAACTGTGACTACATAAAAAAGTGTCATGCAACTTTTGTTCACCCTGTTAAAGAAGTATAAATTTTGCTTTACTTTAGAGTATGAACAATACAAGATATTAAATACATTTGACAAAATGTAGTATACTCAAAATATACTGCATATTGCCATATTGAAAAAAGGCTGGTTCGGGTATACTTGAAGTATTGCAATATAGAAGGTTTAAGTATGGCATTACAGGACTTCAAGTTCTAAGTTGGACTTTTATGCATGATAAAGTAAACAACAGGAACGGGTACCTAATACCATCGCTGCCCGGCAGCTTCTGTAAAGCTCATGTTTGTAATTGGTGAAGCCAAAGTTGCTAACTCTGAACTTTCTGTGCTTCAGTGATTTGTCTTCTTGACTGCTCAGATATCAAAATAAATCTCTACTATATTTTAACAGCTGATAAAAAGGAGGAAAAGTATCTCAATATGTTGACATATTAAATGTGTCCAAAGAAATTTTGTGAATACATAGTAAAAGGACTAGCTTTTATGGGCAAAGTTTTGTCTGTCATTTAACATTCTTGAAAAACTATTGGCTGTACTGAGATATTATAGTCTGATAAAAAAAAAAATATTTTTTTCATTTTGTTATAGTAAAGAATATATGCCAGGTTAAAACCAGTGAGGTAGTGGGAGCTTTTGACATCAGCTTGTAGGAAGAAATGTGTATATATCTCACTAGAAGGTCCCATGAATCATTTCCAACCATACAGAAGGACAATTCTGAATAAACTGAACTTCTTAGTAAAGATGACCTGAAAAAGAAAAAAAAAAAAAGAAAGTCAGGGACTGGGGTTTAAGCTCTTAGGCAACCCTAGATCACACTAAGTTTGGCACAGAAACAACTGCAATATACTTTTCCATAGACTAAATTTCTTAAACACAATTCCACATTTGGAGCAGAGCTAAGTCCTGAAGAAGCTGAGACTCTGTCCCCAGTGAATAAATGTCACTTATGAAACATCATTTCACATTATAAATCTCCCACAATTTTTTTTTTTTTCAGTCCTGCCTACATAACTAGTCTGATCCATTGATATAAATGAGAGCAGGTCTGAGGAATATTCAGCAGAAAAAGTTGATGAAAAACAAAGTTGCAGAATAAGTCATTAAAAGTGCCTGATAACATCATTCATGTTGGAGAATAGGAATGAGGGGATCCTGAATATTTATTTGGCTGAACAGTGCTAAAGGTTTATCAGTGAAATCAAAAAGCTAAAGTCAATAGTGAGGCACAGTGGTGGTCTTACAGTTATCCAATGTGGTTTTAAATCAACTTAAACTAAATGGAATACTATGAACTTTTAAAAGTAACTGTCACCTGATAGATTTATTCTTTCTCCTGTGAGAATATTTTTTTTTCTACAAAATGTCTTTCTCTCTGAAATGGTACAAAAAACATCGATGAAGGAAGGGACTCCAACTTTAAGAATAAAATTAAATAAATTCAAGATGAAACAGATCCTTGTGTTAGTAAGTGAATTTAAACTGAAATTTAAATAAAAGTTTCCTAGAAGCTTGGACATTGTACTATAAATACATCTAGCATATCAACAAGTTAGCTAAAAACATTAAAGAACTTCCAGTAAGTTTCTAGATTACTGGGATCCCCTTTTACTACACGCTACTTTTGTTTCTACTTTTTAATTTCCTTTAAATTTCTCCCTGCAAGAACCTTTGCAACTCTGTTGATTTCAGTGTTGTGCAAACATTTAATTTGACTGTTAAAAATGGAATAATACATTCTCAGATCTTTGAATGTTCATTACTCTGTTACTGTAAGTTCTCATCCTTCCCTTATAATCCATGCATTTTCTGTTTTCAAGAGAATGATTCCTCCAGTCTATGCCCTTGGCACAGCACGACCTTTTTTCCAAGCTTCTGTCTATCTGACAATAGCTAGATATTGTTTACATTTGCACGTAAACTGTTTTTTTTAGATTTGATAGAAAAATCTCCACTACAAAACTAGATCTGTAACTTTGGTCTGCTAGACATTTTCTAGTTTATGATACTGCAACAGCAACAAAGATTTAATTTTTTTCCACTTTTCTATACTAAGATTCTATAAAAAACCCCATCTTTTTCTGTAGAAACATAAAGTCAGAGAGGAATTATTATTCTTTTGAATTATAGAATAAAGAAATATTCTTTCGTGCAAGCCGTTGTTTTAGTCCTGTCAGAGCTAAGCTAAGCTGAACATGGTTAAATGAAGTTGCACAGCAAGTGATTACTCTTGAACATGTTGCCGTGTTCTGCCAGAAACAATCTGTTCAAAGTGTCAATGACTGGTGTACACTTCCCTATCCTATCTAAACAGAGTGTCACGGTGAGAAGTGCATCACCACTTTTTGCATTGCTGCTAGTAGAAGTAAGCATGTTTATTAGGAGAAAGTGGACTGGTGTGAACCAAGGTGTGGTAAGTATTCTGTATGCATACTTAAGATAAATCATATGCAGCCAAAATCAATCAAATGGCTATTTCATGGTCATTCTTTGAGGAAGCTGAGTGTTGGGCTAATACTGCAACCACATTGATTCATCTCATATTCCAAGAACAGCTGAGAAGGCAGCCCTTCTGGACATCCTTTTGCTTGATGCAAAATTCCTAAATTAGGAATTTAGGAAAAACAAAATTTAAACTGAAAACAATTAAAGTGCTTAAAAAGAAGAAATGGAATTGGAAACATGGAATATAAGAAAAGAATAAGAAAGGATATGCTACTTTATGTTCTACGTACTTTGCTATGTATACCTGTGCTAAATTTATCAACTGCTACCAATCCTTTACATTATGACCACATATAATTTTTTTCCCCAACAAGTCCTTTGCCTCAATCCAAATGCATGGTTTGTCCATGCAACAGTTTCACTGGTGCTGTGCATATCAGGAATTTTTCATTTTCTAAATGGAGGCAGATAGCTGTCTAGTATTTTACTGATATATGCAATTTTCTGAGAATTGTTCCTCCGTGAAAATATGTACACATATGCTCCATCCATTTTACCAGTTCAGCGTCCCAGTATCAGCAATTCAACCACTTAGGGATCAAAAACAGAATCTCCAAATATATGTTTGCATCTCAATTCACATCTACATTTCAATAGAGCTATTACTATACTCTTTTCACTTCTATCTCCAAGGTGGCTTCTATCCAAATAGAGTGAGATAGGTATTGTTTGCACAGACAGGAAGTCTGGGTCCAAATTAGTAGAGCAATACGTCATTCTGTTGTTACTGTTTACTTCATATTTCTTCCACTTCATGTTTTTTCCATTTGCCATTCTAAATGCAGTAAGAATTTGAGATGAACTTTGCATGTGACTTCAAATGTGCATGTGTCTTGTTTGGAAGTATTACAATGCAAAAAAAGAGCACATGAAAGACTAGCATGTACACAAGCAAAGTGGCATAGTCAGTTACTAATTGTTCAGTCAGAAAGTGTAATGAAGGGCCATTATGGTTGTTAGTTGCTGATTGCCTTCTGAGCCCCTATTCAATGTCATGTCAAGCAAAATTATTGTAGCAATGTAACAAAACTAATTAGACAGGGATAACCACATTGGTGGACAGATACAGTTAAAGTCAGCTAGTTTGAACATGCTTGAGTTTTTCAAAAAAGATAATAAAGTGCAAGTTTACTTACATTTGCAAAAAACTTAAGGCAATTATATTTTATTTAAAAGGACATGTACGTAACTAGTTTATTTATCAAACAGTCAGTTCCTGGCAAGGAAAACTGGAATGCACTTTTGTCACATAATGATTTTTTCAAATGAAATAAAAGTGCTCATCTGCAAATTTAGTTTTGACTCTTATTTTCCTCTAATTTTCATAAGAATGTAAACTTATTGTCATTTATGCAGTCATTCCTGTTTCACATAAAAACAGGTTAGTGAAGAACCAAACGCACTCCATAGTCAAGTTTTCTGAATGGTGGTGACCTTTTTGTATTTGCAGCTTACGTAGCAAATTTTTATATTTATGCAGTTTACATCTGTATTACACGCCACCCCCCCCACCCCCCCCCCAATCCATTGCAAGTGAAAATCAAATAGTTTTGGATGGCAGCTTTTGAACAAGTATACAGTTAATTATAGAATAAAATTGGTTTCAAATCTACTGGAAAACTGAATTTACTACTCAACGTATCCACCCACCTCCTGTGTCATACAGCAGTTCTGCTCATGACTTAGGTTTCTGTATATCTGTTTCATTATAAAACCCCAAAAAGATCCTGATACACCTTTCTTTGGGAAGTTGAGAGAACTGTTCCTTTTTATAGGCAAGTAGAAACAAAAGAGATGGTCTCTCATTTTTCAGACTCTTGTCTTTTCTCCTACAAGTCCCTACAAGAAAGGTATTGATTAGAAGGTGCCATGCTGTAGCCCAGCTGATAGGCAACAATCAGGGGAATGGTACATCCCATGTTGACTTTGTTAACCATAGACCACACAGAAAAGAGAAAAGTTGCATCCACAAGACAAATGAGCTGAGCGTTGGTCTACCCATGGGAGGTGGTAAGTGATTGCCTTTGCATCACTTGTTTTGGGTATTTTTCTTTCCCTTGTATTCCAATTCTTCACTTATTAAACAATTTTTATCTTGACCATCAAATTTTCTTGCCTTTACTCTTCCTTTGCTCTTACCCCATCACTGGGGGGGGACTGAGCAAGCAGCTGTGTGGTTCTTACCTGCCTACTGGGGCTAACCCACAACAGGATAAGATCACAGACTTAGCCAAAGAAAAAAATTACGTTAAATTCCAATGCCCATATATAATTTCCAGTATTGTTATATATCCATTCAGCATTCAGAGATATCAGAGATTCAGAGATGGCTGCAAAAGCCTTTGAAAACCTTATTCTGACACCTGCAGATTTATGGCTTCCCATCTGTTGGGGAGCTGAAAACTCAGGTTTTAAACCTCTCAGAACTCTCTTGTCTATTTTGCCAAACACATTTAGATGATAAAAGGAAGGAATAATGAGAAAGCTCACCTTCATGGAGTTTAGTGAGTACAGCTAATCTGCAATGCTTTTTTCTGTACTATGTTATTTCTTTTCAGCTGTTGTCCCTCACTCCAGAGGGTCAATATTCTAGTCTTGGCCTTTAGCAGAAGAAGCATAATAGTTGAAGAGACCAAATTAAAATTAAAGTTACCACAGGGACTTGTAATAATGTTATTAAGACTTTTTTTTTTTTTTAATAACAATATTAAAGGCTGTAATCTGAGTTCTTTAATTTTCAGCAGAAGTTACAAAGTTCTAGTTTGTAAGAGTTACTATTTCAGGTAACAACTGAATAACAGCTCTATTGCTAAATGAAAGTCATATTCTTATGCAGGAAAACAATTTCCACCCTGTAGATTACTGGGGGAGACTTGGTGGCTCCATGAAAAAGAGATAGATTTTAAATTACAAAACATTACCTGATTCAGTTTGGAACACAGCAGATTTGATTGTCACCTCAGTACCAACCGGATGTAATAAAAAAGGCAGCTGGACCACCTGTGTTTAAAAAGACATAACCTAATGGAAATCCGTGATAAAAAATTCTGTTGGAAACAATTCCCTTCATCTCAACTGTTTTTCCTACTCCTCTTCACCAATAAAAATTCTCTGTGAAAATATGAACCTTGCTCTCTGAGGAGGTTGCCTGGACACACTGGTGTAGGGAATGCAAGGCAAAGATGAGAAAAAAATTCAGAAGATATCATAGATGAGCTGGAGAGCAAAAGGGCTCTTTTTTACTGAGCAAAAGGGAGGGCCATGTAGGGGGCAGAAAGAAAACTGACGAGTAGTGAAAGCAGAAAAGGAATGAGTTATGGAATGTAGTTGGAAATGATAAAAGAATTTAATCTGAAGTTGATCTGATGGGATGGGCTTGAAACATAGAAAGGAAATGAATGTAAAACCAAAGTAGGTATATCCCACTGTGACCTCAAATCATATTTGTATGATTTCAGTCATGTAAGATGTTTGAAGTGTAATTGAAGGTATAATTCAACATGCACGTTTTCAGTCCTCAGACTTGTTGCCATAATCATGAAAAATTTTTACTCCACCTGTAATGAATACTATTTTAATATTACTTTCAGTGTTTCTTTCAGGATTATTTAGGGTCAACTTCCCCCTCCCCTCAGTTTTTTCTTTCCTCACCTGAAAAAAGTCCAGCTAACATGTGAAAACAAAAACAAAATTAAAAAATTAGGCAAAACAGTCAAAATTGGCATAACGAAAATGCATACAAAGACTAAAATGGGAATTTACCTCTGCAGTTAAAAAAACCCTGTTACAGTAATTTAGTACGGTTCAGATAAGCATAGATAAATTCAGATAAAATCCTATTGTTTTTCACAAGCAGGAAATCACTACAAATATTTTGTGAAATTGCCAAGAGACTCTTAGTACTTTTGGTTATGCCATTGACTATACTACTATACTCTCTGTTTGTAAGACTGATAGAGGTTTAGACAAGAATCGAATTCTAAATTAAACCTTTTTATTTAACTCTAACTATTCTGAGTTTTTGTCAAGAAATCTCAACAATTTTTATCTCCATTTAGCTCTTTATAACACTAGCAGCTTATACCATAATACAAGATAAATAGCCTATAAAAATGTTATCTTTTTGCTCAGTTTAAATTAGTATCTATACCAAAAAGAAAATCCTTTAGCTGAATTTGAGTAGGGTAGTGAAAAGGTGAAATCAATGCAACATTAAAAGTTGCAATCTCTTTATGTCACATTTTATGACCTCATCACACAAATCCCCAGGATCATCATTCTCTGCATTTCTTTGTTAATGGAATGGGCTTGATCAGCCTCTTTTCTGCATTATCATTTGAACCAGTGTATATTACAGTATAGCGTTGTAATGATCTCTAGTTGTTGTTATGGTTATAGTAGTAATGAAATCCATGATACAATGCCGTTAGCAATCTATATAAAATCTATGCATTCAGGCCAGTTCAGAGTCCTCAAAACAATGATAATTCAATTGGTTGATTTGTAGCAACTTTGATTTTTTGTAACCAAAAGTCACAGAAAAATGTTGCATATTTTCAACAACCCACAGAGGAAAAAGTTCATCATTTTATAGGTTCATTTATCAGGCAAATGCCTAGAAGACCTTCTGACAGGCCTTGATCCTGAAGAGAACTCCAAGCTGGTTTTCAGCACAGCTAAGCATTCTTGGCAGAAAAAGACATCTTTCAATTTTCCTTGCTTTTGTTCAAAATTATGTTTACTATGTTTTTTCTTTTTTTATTTGCCACAGCACTGCAGATTATATTTAGACTTTTCCATGAAGTAAAGATATTCTTCTGATGGCTTGGTAACTCAATTTACGAGTACTACAGTCTTTGCATGGAAAAAAATCTATTTGACATAGGCTTGACTGTTTTTTTTTCTTATGAAATAAGCTCACACCAATAGTGTTAGAATACCCCAGAACTGATAGTAATTTCCCTAATAGCTGCAGTCGAGCAATGGAGCTACCTATAGCTGTGATTAAAATTTCCAAGAATTTAAAGTCTACTATTAAGGAAGCATATCATTGTCCACTGGACTTTTCACTTTTCCTCTCCTTTACATTGCTTTGCATGATGTAGCTGGAGTGATAACTTGCCTGAATATATTTTAAGCGTACCTCTAGAATTTCTGAGGTGTCTGAATTATAGTTGTGTGACTTCCATTGTCTTCAACAGGAAATAACTTAGTAGCCCCTGTACAGCACTTCGCAATATACATGCGAAGGATTTCAGTCTTAATGTATTGGAAAAGAAGTATACATTGGCAGAGGGATTCTCATTCCAGACTTTTTTCCTTCCCTGAATTTAATGTAGGTTTTCCCATTAATTTCAATATCTGGAAAAGCACATCTTCATGAATCTGTGACAGTCCTAAGAAAAGAGTCTGAGGAATACATGTCAGCTAATCCTACGACAACTAGGGCATATTAGTAGCATACATAAGCCATGCTGATACTGTTTAATATCTGCGTAAGTTTGTGCCCAAGGTAGGATTTTTTGGTTGGGGGGGGGGGGGGGGCAAGTAGAGAAACCTGAGTGTCATCATTGGAGAGAAACCATAAAGCATAAATCACATACCTACACTTTGATAGCATCTTCTGATGCAACTGAAAGTCTGTTAGCTTGCAACGTCCCCCGCCATAACTGAGCAGTTCAACAAACCGATCTTTCTGGGTCCGGTTATGATAATTCCTCAAAACATGACTAGAGAAAAAAAAAAAAAAAAAGGAATAATGCACAATTATCATGTCCCTTTTGTCTCAGATGTCCAGATTTTCTCTAGCCTCCAGCAGCTTCCTAATAACATATTGGGCCATCAGAAGTTTGGCTGCTCCCCTCTCCCCACAAATTATCCTAATCAAATTCAGGATATTTACTTGATTGTCTGAAACTAACACATCAAATGGTTATGAAGAAATCTTCTAAAGGCTTTAGCTCATGTTGTGAGGCTTGGGAATTGTTAATTTGCTTTTAAGTGATTATCAGAATAAAACATATGAACATTGGAGGGGTAATCTGAAGAAAGCAAACTAAATACAAGATGACACTAAGAAATGCATGGAATTAAGAAATTAAATATGGACATTAAAACATTCATTTGGTGTCCCAGGATAAACAGTCCCTTATCAATAACCCTCCCCTTCAGAAACCTGCTAGCCATTTACCACTGAAGTTCATTTTCCAGAAGGGAGTTCTGCAGAAAATGATGTTGATAATACAGAAATCCACTGGAGGTAAAAAACTTCACAAACTCACTTTGCAAGTGTACATGGAGCAAGGATCAAAGAATCAAAGGATCAAATTAAGTCTCTGCTGTGTCTATTATTTCTCAAAGAAACATATTAAGATCACAAATAGTTTTGAGAATGATATACAGCTGTCAAACAACAATATTCAGTTGCTATCAACATGAGCTTTGTTCAAACCCAAAACTTTTCAGTGACCAAAACATCCCTGGATTCATTCAGTTCCATAACTGAAAGCACTGAAAAAGCAGTTAGATGAAAATGTGTATTTGTGGGTGGTTATATGAAGAGTTAACAACTGCATTTCTTAGTGCTGTGCAGAAAGTACTTATCAAATGTCACTGCATGAAAGACACCTCAGTTAAGCAACTATGACAATGAGAAAATAGTGATATTATGTGGTGTTGCTATGTATTTGGTTCTGTGGCAGTGCTGTTATTTTCAATTCAATATCCCAAGTATTACTACTACTCTAGTTGCCTCAAACTTAATGTCGGTATCTCCTGCCAGTAAATGTGACAAAGCAAATCAAACAGTGCCCTGTTCTCCTAACTGAGGAAACCTATTCACTGTAATCTAATCTAACATACTTTTTGTATTGGTGGCAACTCTGTCCTTCAACATCAGAACAATGACAGAATAAACTGAAATATCGATGGAAACTTTATATTACAATTATGCTCCTCGTAAGACTTTGTAAGGAAAGGAAAATGTAACAACATTACTTATAAAAACAGAAAATTGTGCTTGTGACACTTTAGCAGAAATGTATTATTCTAATAAATTTGGGTACTGAAACTAAGCCATGAATAAATCTTAAGTGAGGTAATGTTAAAAGATATACTAAATTAATATAAAGCACAGAAAAAACACTTGGAATTGTTGATTGTTTCAGAGACCTTTGAAACAACTTATGAAGTCTGAAGAGTTTCAGTGACCGCTTACATGGTGTTGTCCTGTGTCTTTCTTGCTTTAAATTTGCCTCACATACTTTCATATAACGTTGTTTCTTCCCCAAGAAATGTTTCTTGGGCACTACTTTGGATGTGGCAGTCTTTAAAGTCTGTCAACTTCTGTAGAGACACTAGCCTAGAAGGACTATCTTTACAGAAAAACATGTATATAAAACTAGACTAATTGGGTTTTTACAAAATCTGAACACTATATGCATGTCCAGGTCTCCGGCTGCTGGGAGTGCCTGAGGCTGTCGCTGGTGCCGGAGGCCGGGAGAGACAACACCTGTGTGCGGTGCGACCAGGTGAACGATCTGCTCAGCCTGGTGGCAGAGCTGGAAGAGGAGTGGAGAGGCTGAGGAGTATCAGGGAGTGGAGAGGGAGACAGACTGGTGGAGCCATGCCCTACCATCCCTGAGGGAAGGGCAGATGATGGAGACTCCGCAAGAAGCAGAGGGTCCTGTACCCTCTTGCTGCCGGGCAGAAGGAGGGGACCTAAGAGGCGGAGGGGAATGGAAAAGGGTCCCTGCTCAGGGCAGCAGGTGAATCCCCTCCCGGCCTCCCTCACCTTCCCAGCTGCCCCTACACAACAGATATGGAGCTCTGGAACTTGAGGGCCAGGATAACGAGGATACGGATGAAAGTCCTTCCAGGAGGCTGCCTAGGGCGAGACAGTCTGCCCACACATCACAACCACCTCTACTAAGACAGAAAGGAGGGTAACTGTCATAGGTGATTCCCTCCTGAGAGGAACAGAGGGCCCAATATGCCGACCAGACCCAACCCACAGGGAAGTCTGCTGCCTCCCTGGGGCCCGGGTGAGAGAGGTCACGAGGAAACTCCCTCGTCTGGTACAGCCCGCTGATTACTACCCGCTGTTGGTTTTGCAGGTTGGCAGCGACGAGGTTGTGCAAAGAAGCCTAAAAGTGATGAAGAGGGACTTCAGAGTGCTGGGGAGACTGGTTGAGGGATTGGGAGCACAGGTAGTGTTTTCCTCAATCCCTTCAGTGTCAGAGAGGAACACTGAAAGGAACAGGAAAGCAAACCTGCTTAACACATGGCTCAGAGGCTGGTGCTGTCAGAGGAATTTTGGTTTTTTTGACCATGTGGCGCTCTACACGGCACCAGGCCTGCTGGCAGCAGATGGAGTTCAACTGCCCTCAAGTGGGAAAAGGATTCTTGCTCATGAGTTGGCGAGCCTCATCAAGAGGGATTTAAACTAGATTCGAAGGGGGAAGGGGATGAAAGCAGACTCCCTAGAGATGAGCCTAGGGGTGGCATACCGATGTTGGGGGTGAAATTGATAGCCCAGCTCAAGTGCATCTACTCCAATGCACGCAGCATGGGCAGCAAACAGGAGGAGATGGAAGACGTTGTGCAGCAGGACAGCTATGACGTAGTCGCCATCACAGAAACACGGTGGGACAACTCGCATGGCTGGAGTGCTGCGATGGATGGCTATAAGCTCTTCAGGAGGGATAGGCAAGGAAGGAGAGATGGTGGAGTGGCTCTGTATGTTAGGGAGTGTTTTGATTGTATAGAGCTCAATGATTGTGATGAGAAGGTCGGGTGCTTATGGGTAAGGATGAGGGGGAAGGCTAACAAGGCAGATATCCTGCTGGGTGTCTGTTACAGGCCACCCAACCAGGACGAAGAGTTCTACAAGCGACTGGCAGAAGTCTTGCAACCGCAAGCCCTTGTTCTTGTGAAGGACTTCAACTTACTGAACGTCTGCTGGAAATATAACACAGCCGAGAGGAAACAGTCCCGGAGGCTTCCTGGATTGTATGGAAAATAACTTCCTCACACAGCTGGTAAGGGAGCCTACCAGGGGAGGTGCCCTGCTTGACCTGCTGTTTATGAACTGAGACGGACTGGTGGGAGAAGTGAAGGTGGGAGGCAGTCTGGAGCTTAGTGACCATGAAATGATAGAATTCTCAATTCTTGGCCAAGTAAAGAGGGGGGTCAGCAAAACCACTACCATGGACTTCCAGAGGGCAGACTTTGGCCTGTTCAGGACACTGGTTGAGAGGGTCCCTTGGGAGACAATCCTGAAGGGCAAAGGGGTCCAGGAAGGCTGGGCCTTCTTCAGGAAGGAAATCTTAAAGGCACAGGAGCAGGCAGTCCCCATGTGCCATAAGAAGAGCCGTCGGGGAAGACGACAGGCCTGGCTGAATGGGGAGCTTTTGCTGAGACTCAGAAAAAAAAGGAGAGTTTATCACCTTTGGAAGAAGGGGCAGGCAACTGAAGAAGAGTACAAGGAATTCATTAGGTCGTCCAGAGAGGGAATTAGAAAGGCAAAAACCCAGCTAGAGCTCAATCTGGCCACGGTCGTAAGGGATAGCAAAAAATGTTTTTAGAAATATATTTCTAAAAAAGAGAGCCAAGAACAATCTCCATCCTTTACTGGATGTGGGAGGGAATATCATCACAAAGGATGAGGAAAAGGCTGAGGTACTTAATGACTTCTTTGTCTCAGTCTTTAATAGTCAAACCAGGTGTCATCAGGGTGTTCAGCTCCCTGAGCTGGAAGACAAGGATGGAGAGCAAAAGAAACTGCCCATAATCCAGGAGGAAGCAGTTAATGACCTGCTATGCCACCTGGACACTCACAAGGCTATGGGGCCTGATGGCATCCCCCCAAGGGTGCTGAGGGAGCTGGCGGAGGAGCTTGCCAAGCCGCTCTCCATCATTTATCAACAGTCCTGGTCAACGGGGGAGGTCCTGGATGACTAGAGGCTTGCCAACGTGATGCCCATCTACAAGAAGGGCCAGAAGGAGGATCCAGGGAACTACAGGCCTGTCAGCCTGACCTCGGTGCCAGGGAAGATTATGGAGAGGTTAATCCTGAGGGCGCTCCCCGGGCACGTGCAGGACAACCCAGGGATGAGGCCCAGCCAGCACGGGTTCATGAAAGGCAGGTCCTCCTTGACCAACCTGATCTCCTTCTATGAACAGGTGACCCGCCTAGTGGGTGAGGGAAAGGCTGTCGACGTTGTCTACCTGGACTTTAGTAAAGCCTTTGACACTGTCTGCCACAGTATTCTGCTGGAGAAGCTGTCGACTCGTGGCTTAGACAGGTACACTCTTCACTGGGTAAAAAACTGGCTGGATGGCTGAGCCCAGACAGTCGTGGTGAATGGAGTGAAATCCAGTTGGCAGTTGGTCACAAGCGGTGTTCCCCAGGGCACGGTACTGGGGCCGGTCTTGTTTAATATCTTTATCGACGATCTGGATGAGGGGATTGAGTGCACTCTCAGCAAGTTTGCAGAAGACACCAAGTTGGGCGGGAGTGTTGATGTGCTTGAGGGTGGGAAGGCTCTGCAGAGGGATCTGGACAGGCTGGATCGATGGGCTGAGGCCAATTGGGTGCGGTTCAACAAGGCCAAGTGCCGGGTCCTGCACTTGGGTCACAACAACCCCATGCAACGCTACAGGCTTGGGGACGAGTGGCTGGAAAGCTTCCCCGCAGAAAAGTGTTACAGGGAATCTTGAGAAACAAGGGTTAAAAGTAAGAAAGAAAAATGTAGAGAAGATACTTTGTAACAACTGCATCCGGTACTTAGTCATATTAGAGATAAAGACTGTCTTCACTGACTCTCTGCTGACTAGCAATAATGATTAGCACAAGGAAGAATCATAGAAAAATAGAATAGACTGCCAAAATAGTGCCCTAGAGTTAACTTGTCTCATTATAATCTCATTTTAATACTAAAAACCACACCTCCTAGCTAGAGAAGCCCCAACCCAATTTAGCCCCCTCCTCTCTGAGCATGCGTGGTGAATTAAAAGAGAACTGTAACTTGAAGATGAAGTAAGAAAAGTATTAACCAATAGTTAATTAAGGGGTAGCACCAGTAGGCGTAACTAACTTTGTTAACTGTTTTAAATACCTGTCATGGTTTTAACCCTGTGTGCAAGCTTTGTGGAGAAATCCCCTTGCACCTGGCGCCGCAATAAACACACCTGCTTTATAACTGTTTGTGAGTTGTAAAGTTCGTTTCTGCATGTCAAAAGGACCACGGGGTGTTGATTGACAGCTGGCTGAAGATGAGCTGGCAATGTGCCCAGGTGGCCAGGAAGGCCAATGGCATCCTGGCCTGTATCAGAAATAGTGTGGCCAGCAGGACTAGGGAAGTGGTTGTACATTTGTAGTTGGTGCTGGTGAGGTTGCACCTGGAATACTGTGTTCAGTTTTCGGCCCCCCACTACAAGAAGGACGTTGAGGTGCTGGAGCGAGTCCAGAGAAGGGCAACAAAGCTGGTGAAGGGTCTGGAGCACAAGTCTGATGAGGAGCGGCTGAGGGAACTGGGGTTGTTCAGTCTGGAGAAGAGGAGGCTGAGGGGAGACCTCATCGCTCTCTACAACTACCTGAAAGGGGGTTGCAGAGAGGTGGGTGTTGGTCTCTTCTCCCAAGTGATGAGTGACAGGACAAGAGGAAATGGCCTCAAGTTGCACCAGGGGAGGTTCAGGCTGGATATTAGGAAAAATTTCTTCACTGAGAGAGTGGTGAGACACTGGAATAAGCTGCCCAGGGAGGTGGTGGAGTCAGCATCGCTGGAGGTGTTCAAGGAACATGTGGACATGGCATTGTGGGACGTGGTTTAGTGGGCATGGTGTTGTTGGTTGATGGTTGGACTTGATGACCTTACAGGTCTTTTCCAACCATAATGATTTTGTGATTTTGTGATTCTGTGTATATTTTGAAAGTTCAGTAATTCTAGTAGGCTTTATACTATAAGCAAAGGTGGTATTTAATGCTGGTCAAGATATCACACTTGTCATATCTTCTGAAAATTTATTTTTTATTAATTAAGTAGATGTGGCTAAAAACTTGTTGTTAATAATGATTCAAGAAGAGAATGAAGGATTTAAAATACAAACTGGAAAAAAATATGCTCAGTATATACTTATCCTTCTGACTTCTATCTTACAAGATACAGTTATGCTCCAAATGCAATCAAACACCTGCCAGTTGTTACTCTCAAATTTCTGCTCCTAAGACAGGAAATTTTCAGCTGTGGATTTATTCAATGATGGGCAGCAGTTAATTCATGAAACCCATCCCAGCAACAGTATCAAAAAAGCTCTTATTTTCTTTTTCATTTTTCTCCTGTAGATACACCCATACTTAGAAGAGCACATCACAGGCTTGGCCAAACACCTCACATGGGTGGAGAATGAAGGAACCCTGCACCTGGGGCACTGTTCATCAGGGACATCAGTCTTCATGGATGTCATTTAGTTCTTCCAGGGGATGAAAATTTTAATATTCCAGAAGAAAAGTGTGGAGTATATTTCAACTGTTTGTTATTCACCAAAATGTGAATAGCTTGAAGATGGCTTCTCCAGATATAAACCATTTAACTATGGGTCTCCCCATGGTGGGCAGTAAGTATATTTTACTCACATGTACAAAATAAAAGAAAAACATCTTGGAAGACAGTGCAACAGATTCAAGAAGCTCTAGATTTTACATCTTTAAGGTGGAGTTTGGTCATTTTACTCACCCTAAATCAATGTCAGTGGCAGGAAAAAAAAGCTTGAAATAGAAGTGATTCAGCCTAAAGTAATGAGAACTGATTAGCCGATGTGTATTAATCTAGGTCAAGAGGTTTTATCACTCTGCAGAAATTTTTCAAGACTTAATATTATCTTATATATGTATCTAAAAAAAAAAAAAGGAGAAGATGATTGTAAATGATTAAAAATATAACTGGGGGAAATATTAATTTCAGCCATAAATGAAAATTGGAAATGAAAGAGCAATGAATTTCTACAGTGCTCAGTAATGTTATTTAAGAGACAACTATAGTTCACTTAAAATATGCTGAAATAGATTCAGGGAAAAAAAAGGCATGCATGTATTTTAATTTCTAATTAGGTACCTTGAAACAGTGAGCTATTTCATTGAAGCTAAATTGTCTTTCATTCTTAAACCTTTGTAGCCATTTGAAATAGTTGGAAATTTTAATAATTTTGCAGTGAAATCCATAGATTAAAATTAAATTCCTGTTACTTATATGAAAGGAATTTATGAGTAGATAAAAAATAACCTATTGAAAACACATAGGATCTTTCAGAACAGTGTTTCAGTTCAGGACCGCCAATATTAGAAATAGACCTAACAATTCTTCACTGAAGCCAAAAGGACTAAAACACAAAGTTAAATATTTAAGATGTGTACAAGCGTTGTAAATCCCATTTAGCCATCATGAATCGTACTACTGAAATCACAAGACTGAAAGTAATCATGCCATTTCTTGCTTTTCATCTAAACTTTCTACCTTTGAAACGAGGTAGCTTGTCCCTAGGATTCATGAGATCCACTCATGTTGTTAAGGTACTTGAACGTGTCCACAGGAGCACAACAAAGCTAGTCAAAGGGCTGAAAGGCATATCCTATGAGGAAGGTTTGTCTAGTTTGGAGAAAAGGAAGCTGAGGTGTGACCTCATTGCTCTCTACAGCTTCCTGAGGAGGGAAAGTGGAGATGGAGGTGCTAAGCTCTTCTCCCTGAGATCCTGTGATTGGATGCGTGGGAATGGTTCAAAGCTGCTTCAGGGGAGGTTCAGGCTTGACATTAGGAAGCATTTATTTACTGAGAGGGTGGTCAAACACTGGAACAGACTTCCTAGAGAAGTGGTAGATGCCCTGTGCCTGTCAGTGTTTAAGCATTTGGACAATGCCCTTAATAACATGCTTTAACTTTTGGTCAGCCTGAGGTGGTTAAGCAGTTGAGCTAGATGATCTTGTAGGTTCCTTCCAACTGAAATATTCTATTTTATTCTATTCTATTCTAGTCTAGTCTAGTCTAGTCTAGTCTAGTCTAGTCTAGTCTAGTCTCTCAACCTAAAAGGCACAAAAAACATACTGGCTTCCCTAGCCACTATTTGCAAGGACACTTTTCTTATGCTCCTTACCCTCTAATAAAGAGTGGTGGCAGCCTACTTCAAAAGAAAAATGCGCCTTTTGCTCCTTTTGTTCCTCCACTCTGCCTTGACTCACAGTGGAAAAAGAACCTTGAACCCAAAATATCAAAAGATACTTTTCTCCCCTTATATATTACACAGTATTTTTCTAGGGGTTTTTACTATAAAGACAATTCAGACCTGAGTGAAGTGTTAGTATTAACACAAATGATGTTGCACTCAAGTAAAGTCCTGGAAAATCATAAAACACTATACTTCATACAGTTCTGGGAATGGAATGGAATGGAAATCTGAGAAAGGCTTTATAGGAGAACATGAGAAAAAAGTCCAATCTCCAATACATCTTTTGAAAGAATAAATCTCATCAAGAGAATTTAAAATGGAGATGCAGAGTTTAATTTCAGGGCAATCAGAGGTGCCTGTATATACTTTGAGTACATTATTTTGACCTGTTATAAGAAGTTTATTTGAAGTAGACATAAGAAAAAAATCAGTTGCATGTCATGAATTATGCACCCATTATGTTGTTCTTAGAGTACAAATGTCTGATTTTTCTAATTTGTCTAATTCACTGTATGAGCCCCATGTTGGCCAATTACTGACTGTCTCTGTATTGAGAAAGACTGATAAGCAACAAGATCCTGGTGTAACTAAAGGAGGACAAAAAAATGCAATTGGCAATGCTACTAAAGACTAGAGTCTCAGTAGAATTGAAGAGACAAAATAATGCTATGGGAACAAGGATCACCATCCAAATATCAACAATACATACAATTAGAGAGGCCTACAGGTATACAGCTTCTGGTAGTAATGATATTGATTGTAAGTTCTCAATGGGGATCTAAAAGTCAGTCATTATTCTATTTCTAGGTATTAACAAGTAAGTATCAAAGACTCCGGTACTTCAAGGAGACTAAACTATTTCAGGATAGCACCTGAGAAGTTTATGAAATACTGTGTGATAGAAAGAAAAATTCTTAAAGGTATAAAATTGAGCTAAGGCTTTATGTCCCTAAGTATGCATAAGCTGGTCTCTCTTAACAGGATTCAAAGGAGATGATTACCTCACTGCTTGTACTGTACTTGTACCGCATTAGTCCCATGCTTGAGGTGGCCAGAAAGGCACTTCTGTTCCTAGCTACACAACTTTTAGCTTTTGGAAGTCTCCTTCTTCTGAAGCATTGCAGGTCGGTTAGAAGTAGGCCCTGGAATAGGGTATGCTAGACCAGTGCTCCCACTACTTCTGAAATCTCTCAGACATCTGGCAAATATTTCGTAATTGCACTGAATTAAATTGGGTGACAGGTCTGTTGTCAGGAAGGAGTCTTAGAGTGGAATTTTCCCTCTTAAGGCAGTGTACAGACATTACCAAATGATTTTTCTCTTGTTCTGAAATCTTGGATACTGGCAAAGTCACTGATTTCCCCTCGGCTTTTTCACTGGTATTTCATAACTGTAGCTCTCAGTCTTTTACCATACTTTTTGGAAGGTTGGGATGTGATAGTTGGAGGTGGTGGGAGGGGCTCTCTGTGCATCTACAGGTCTGTTATTTCATCATACTGAATTGCAAAGGACTGGACTTAATAACCCATGTAGTCACAGTCCTAAGTCATGCTGCCAGTGTGGGTACTTCTGCTTTCCTGAGCCAACCTGTAGGACTAGGCTAAAAAGCAGATGTCCTGCAAGCCTTTCTAAAACCAGGGATATCAGCACTTTAAAATATTCTTGAAAATGAAGTACACTTCAGTGGACACGCTTAAAGGTACTCTGTCCCCAGCCTGTGGCAGCCAACAAAAATACCTCCCAAATGGAAGAAAGGAGAAAGATTGTGTTTCAAAAAGCATGTATGGATATATATGGGTACATGGCCAGCTGAACCTAGAGACCTGTTAAGACATCATATACTCTCACCCTGAATAGCCTTCTTCTTCTGATGATACAAAAAGTACTCAGCACAGTACAGTTGGAAAAAGGAGTCTCTAAACTGGTTTCCTGAAGCAGGGTTGTCTTCTCTGTAAATGACTTGCACAGTCTCAGCAATGGGTGGTCTAAAATGTCTGGGAAAACTCACAGCCCTTCTTTGCTACTAAATAAAAGTAATCTATTTCTTATCTGGGGAAAAAAACCAAATAAATATATGCGTGCAACACACATAATATTAAGTATAACATTTTATTACGTAACAATAAAATTATATAGATATATTCAGTATTATATTTTATATATGCACATAACTCTGCATCTCTCTCTTTATATATATATGTTTATTGTAAGTATGAAGAATTGCTAGTCAATTCCAAAGGACAAGACTTTCTCTAAGATCCTTTTTGTTAGTGCTGCTTTCTCGCTAAGGAAAATTTAAAAAAATGTAGAAAACAACTATAATTATTAGTTCACAGGCCTGGTACTAGAGTATTACTCATCACCTTCTTTTCTGCATCTGTCTCTTGTTAGAGAGACGTATATTTGGATAAAAAAAAATTCTAATTTTACTGTGTAGGTTGAATTCTTTTTTTGTATTCTTTCATGGACAGACCAACAGAAATCCTAGCTGTAACAACATATTTTAAGCAAATATCCACAAACAAACACCCCAACATTTCAAATTTGCAAATATATACACTTGTACCTATGGTATTATCCAGAGTTATCTTATGCAACCAAAGTGTACTCAACAGATCAGTGTATTTATATACCAAATCAAACAAGATCAAAGGTTCATATGTGTTCAATATGCATAAATGAGAACATCTGCAGAACTTCTCAATCTACAGATTATGGTGGTCTTTTGTTTCCAGCAGAAAAATAATCCAGAAATATATTGGGAATCATCTGTTTGACACTAGGAAAAAGAAATAGAGATGGAAAAAGGAAAAAACACTTTGCAATAGATATTTTCCTTTTTCAGTTTCTTGCTTCAATTAAATAAAAAAGAAGTCTGGCTTGAAGAAACAGACTGCAGAAATACAGTGTCTTTTGTGGGATTTTTGAAAAGGAAAAAATCATTCAAACCATTAGACTCAATAAGAGTCACCGAAGGAGTTTTGTGGGGAATATTTCACAAAATATATATTCAGACTTAAAATACATCAGTGAAACGGCATTTCGTCAACTGCATTTCTCTAATTTCTGTAAATGCGGAGATGGTCCTTGGATGAAATGAGGGCATTAAATAATTTGACTAAACTCTGTGACTTAATGAACACATCTTTCTTGTAATCCTCTTTGAAGCAGAGCATATCCCATTTTATCATGTATTTCCCTCTGGGTGCCTCAGAGGGAAATCCCATATTCCACAGCATGGTTTCTCTACAAGAAAAAGATTGTTTAAGTCTAAGAGGTTTTAAAATGAATTATGGAATGTGAAAGGGAGTCTGTGCAAGTGTGTGACATAGTTCAGCTGTCCAGAATGCATAACATATGAATGAACCTGAAATTTCTTCAATGAAGTGCATTATTAAAAATATATTGCAAATGGATGTACTCAATTTTTACTATCAGAAAAAAGAAGTGAGACACAACTTTACTATTTTATACACACATACTTGGTTTACACATGCAATCTTTCAAATTGTAACAAGAAACATGAATGTGTAATATCAAGAAAGGAAATAAAAGTCTTTACGACAAAATGAAAATGTAATCATACACCTTACACAATGAAAATGTTTTAAATCTTATTTTCCAAGCCCTTTGCTATGCTTAACTCCACATAATCTAACTGGTTTTGACCCTTTAAGTCCAATCACCAAAACAATGAAAAGGTCTTAGGAATACATCATCAGGAAAGGCTTTTGTGAAAGGCACATATTCAAGAAAAATAACGAGAAAGATTACTTTTTTCACATATGGAAGATCAGGAACTTAGAACTAATAAAAACCTTGATATGAGAGGAAAGGATATTATTCTGACTACCTTCAGGCAAATATCTCCACCACACAAAGACTTTGCTATGTGGTCCCAAAAAAGCTTCAGTGATATCAGAAGGCTATGGTAGTCATCCATGGTTGGTTGAAAGCTGACTCAAGATCAGCAATTATTATTGTCATAACTTATATGAATTATAGAGTTTTCACACTGAGTGGAGGCAAATTTGTCCTGAAGTAGGCAAGTCAAGAACTACCACCTCTTCTTCTGTTGTTTTACTAGAAATATTTTAAACTAAAAAATTAGACTGGATTTCATTTTTCAATATTTTCTTCCTTTTCTAAATTTCAAAGATATTAGTACAGTGTATTCTCATCACAGGGTTAGACAAAAAATACTAGCGTTTATATGGCTCATTTGCCATAGATCTAGCATAATTTTTCTACAAACATAAATAAGCCTTTTCAGATCACTCATCCTGTGCTGTAAGAATAGGACCATCAACTTCAGCATGGTCAGGAGCAAGCGCAAGGTTTTCAAAAAGAAAGTTCAAATGTCAGTTGAATGACAATTGAATTTTTCTCATGAATTTGGGATTCTGAGTTGATTCTCAAAATGACTAAGGTACAAAGGCCAGCCTTTGAAAACTATTTACTTGATCAAAGCTCTCCTAAACCTGTAGGCTTTACTAGCTCCTTAGTCTTTTAAGAGTCAACAGAACTTAGACTTCATTTATTTGGGCACTTTTGAAAATTGTGCTACAGATATTATGAAATTAAACCATGAATATTGGAGGCAGGAATAATTTCCATCACTAACTTTATACATTTCAAGTAGTGAAAGTGTCAAAAAACTACTCAGTGTTTAATGATAAGCATATACGTAAGTCTTCACACAACCAAATGAACAGACTTCCAGTTTGGTGACACTTCTCCTGTGCCGCTAATAAATCATAAAAAAAAAAAATGTCCTACATAATGAAATACCTTTCTTCCTCCCTCCTGCTCTCCAGAGGATTAGTACTTTCCAAAACATTTTCCTCCACAAAGGGGTAGAATTTATTTCTCTGCCTGTTGAACCAATGATTTGTTGGCAATAACAACAAAGAGAAAGTATGTTTCAGACATTTTTAGTTTCTTGTACAAAAGGTAAGTATTTGTCTACAGTAAAATAAAGATTTTCTTATTTAACTTATCCACCTCATATTCACATAAGTCTGGGAAGCATCCAACCCACTACAGCTGCATGTGTATCATCTACTCTCTGCTAGACTGAAAGATTCTGGCAGAAAAAGTTACATCTTTAAAACAGGTTAGCAATTATACCTAAGCAAATGTTAGGAAAAAAATGTGAAAACCATTTGAATTTGCAAAGAACATCTACTATATTCTGGAATCCTATGATATCAGTTTACTTTACTTCAGCTTTTAACTTAACATGAAACCATGAAAAAACCTGCAAATTCACGGAAATAACTATTTCTTAATATGTATTTTTTCCTTGAGAATGTGGTAATTAATGTTCTTTAGATATTAAATTAATATGTGCAATACTACTGTTTTTTCCTCTTGATTAGATGATATATCAATGCAGTTAGCAGCATTGGTACCTTATATTACAGATAAATATGCAAGCGTAAATTTGTTGTCAGTCAGAAACACAAGGAATTTGTAAGCATTACTAATTAAACTGGTTAGCTGTGCAAGCCAAAATTCTAATTGTAGAATGTATACTTATAGCTTGAATGATTTAAAGAACTGTTGAAAATCAGGAATAATTTAGAATAATTAACATGCTTGAGAATTTTGAGAGATGCTTACAGCCAATTTTCTCAGTAAAAAAAAGGGACAATCAATTATTTGTTGTGTATTCTTACTTGAACTCTATAATTTGCTGAACTTCATTATATCTGTGAGGTAAAGAGTGAGCAATAAATAGGACAGGCTAAAGTGAAATTACAGGAAATGAGAACAAGAAAATACAAAACCATCTTCTAACAACCTATGCGAAGACTGTATGTTTTGGTATAAAAGTAGTAGTTCACGTCTGTAACCATGGATACAGGTAATGCCTGGGATTATCACACAGTACAAGTACTGTTGAGTTACGATGAGAGAAAAAGTATTTCTTTCCAAACACTGCTAAATAAAAACTTTACAATGCTGACAGTTCTGTAATTTTGTAGTAGTTTTGCTCAATTAGGTTTTTCAAAGTGAATAATAGTCTATAAGATTTCAATTTTGTACTCTGCAGATTTCAGACTGAATTTTATATGATGAAATTTTGAAATTGGATCAGTATGACTTTGATGATCAGCATTAGGCACCTACAGAGACAAACTTGCTCATTCAAATGTGCTCAGCAAAGAAACAAATGGGAGATAAACAGATTCAAATAAGTGTTGGTCAGGCCACCCATTTTGCTTCCTTAATAAACAATCTGAAACCTAGCTTTCGGTAGCTGGGCAATAAGTAACCGTGAAGAGCTCTGAATAAGCCTGAAATTGCAAATGATTGAGTACTTTATAAAACAGGTGGAAGCATAAAAGGCTTTATAGAAACTAATAAAAAATTAAAATCTGTGTATAACTATATGTTCTTATAGAAAATGTATAGTCTAGCTCAGACCCATGGTCATGTTTGTTGTTCAGTTTGAATTGACTGAATATTTGCACAAGATTATATGGCTTTCATCACTTTTTAAATTTTTTTCTTAAGTCTTTCTGTATTTATGTCCAGTTTCATTGAATTTTACAGAATTAACATCAGTAGTTTGGGATTTTACTTCTAGAGAAGAATTTTAGTTGTATTAACATAATTTTTATGTTTCATTTATGTTTCATTTTCTATCTGGTAAAAGGTATTTATTACAATTAATTTCATAGTATTATTTGTCTGAATTCTGTGAAGTCTGTTGTTCAGAGGTAATGCTCTGGAGTTTTGTCACTCTGGTGATTAGAATGCAGAAATTTTCTGCTCTCTTTTCCTTATTTCTGAATTCTTGTGCTTTTTTAAAAAAATATTTCTGCTTAAGAAACTTGTTAGCAATAGAGAAATTATTGATTATTCACAAAATTCATATCTTTTTGGGAAGTCATATATGAACTCTGTGCAAAGATGACTTTGTATGCCCACATTTAAAATTCATTAAAATATTAAATTCACAAGATAAGCTAATCACAGTCTTCGTTTTCTCTATTTCTTCAACTTGTGCCATATCCAGTCAGTTTATTTTCATTTCCAAGGCAGTCTAAAATTAAAAAAGTCAAACAACAAAGACTGGTATCATGAAGAGTAGTTTTAGAGGACCATCTTGTGAAGAGGTGTTTTGGGAAATAATCTAGGTATTTCTACTTTCTTTGACTCTGGTAAGAGCCATGTATGAACTACATAACTAGCCAGTCCTCACGAAAATTGCAAAGATTATCTGATGAAGCAGACAGAGCCAAGATTCTGCTCTCTTAGTGGTCCTTCCAGAAGTACAGAATATACAATATATCCACATGTAGGTTTTGTACATAACTGCTACTGGGAGCTTCATGGACAGAAATAACTAGAATTTTTAGTGTGTCTGTCATGAGATTTTTTTTTTTTTTTATGATCAATGAATTAAGGCTCAAAACAGACATTTAAAGTTTATCATTGGCATCAGAAATCTCACCAGCATGCCTTTCACGACTATTTGTGCAAATTATGACAGCGTGCATAAACATTTTTTCTTTGAATTCCAGCACTTTAAAGACAGTTTTAAAGCGATGTTTATGTCAAAGAAACAGCATGAAAAATTTGACTGTATTTTATGCCATGGCAAACTAGCCTAATGCAAGTTTCAATTAGTTCTAAACATATAAAAGTGCTTACACTGTCACTATAGGTGACAGGAATTTATAACATTCTTGAATATGTAAACAGAGTTTAGGGGAATTATCTGTTCTTTAAATAATTGACATTTTTAAATTTAAATTATTATTTCATTTCATTTCAATTATTATTTCATTCTTTAAATGATTGACAAGACAACTGTTTGTGTATAAAATGATCTTCAGAGATCTACATACAAAAATATACTGAAAACTATGAAGGACTCAGAGAATTGTAAGAATGTTTCAAAGACTGGAAAAATGCCCATCCATGAGAAATGCTAGACCTATCTTCTTGGTCTACTGGCAAAAAAAACCCAAACCAAAACCATCTCTGTATAATCAATACTAATAGAGGATATCAATTTATCTGTAAAATTGTTTAAAATTGTTGCTTGATAAATTGATGCAATGTTTAAAGTTTTTATCATCATAATGTTTGCCTGCAGAAACAACTTACTGAGGTGCATTAAGAATTATAAATAATTTGAAATATCTGAAGAATTTTGAATATTCTTCTCAAAGATAAGCTATGTCATGAAAAGATATGGTCCTGATGGTGGAATACATGTCAAAATTTTATGTCCTATGTTAAGAAGATTAAATTTCCTAATAACAGCAATTACTTTTGCCATTAAAATCTATTAATCCATTAATATAACCCACAAACTACAAATCTCAGCCAGAAATATTACATAGTAGCATAATGATTGCTGAATTCTTCAAAAACATGCCAAAGCATTTTAACTTTTAAGCAGGAAGACTTTATTAACTCAAATCTTACAAGACTTGTCAGAACAACTCTGTTGTTAGAACAGCATTGAAACGTTTTCTTTGTCACGATATCAATTATTTCAGCTTGCTCAAATTAATTCCATTGGACATCATCAGACAATGTTATTAGCCATACCTTTTTTTCAGGACTTTGAATTATTGTAAATATTCCTTATTGCTCTGTAAAAAGAAAGCTCTCAAGTTAAAATTACAGCTAGTCTTATGTTCAGAAAGAAGAAACCCTACACACAGCTGTTTTTGTCTGCCTTCCATGATTTCTGAGAAAGCACGAACGTAGTGGTTATTAGACAACTGAAAGTGATTGTGATTAAGATTTCTCCTCTCCTAGAAAGAAAAAAATTCCTAATTCACTTGCATGGTCACTATTTCCAGTTATTGCACATCATTTTATTCACTTTTTGTTATAAGTTCCAGTGAAAACATGGAAAAAATACGCAGTAACTTATTAACAATTCCATTATCTTTAGGAGCTAGCAAAAGTAACCAGAGAGTGAAGTGGTTTGATTAGTAACGACAACAAAAATCTCCACACAGTTCTATGTAAAGAGGTCAGGTAAGTAATAGCTGATGGAATAAAAATGCACTATCTAAAACACCAAAAAGAAGAGTGTTCACATCCTTTGGGATAAATACAACCCTAGCAGAACTTGCTTTAAAGGTCAGGAAAGGATCACCAGGGACTGATACTATCATAGCCTTTCAAAGTGCATTATCTCAGTCTCACTGTGCAGGTTCTTTCCCTGCTTTGGAGGGGAGAAACACAACTATTGCAAGATTAACACTTACTTAATTCAAAACCACATACTTATACAACCTTCAAATCCAGAAAGGATCCCTCTATCATTTCAGGTCTGTTTATCCCTGCTTCTAGAATCTGAAACAGATATAAAATACCATAAGTTATCTACTGAGTAACACAGAATGTTTTGTGATGTTAGTGTATTCCCTTGATTTCTATGCTTCCCATAGCCCTGCTCTCTGGAAGTCTCCAGGGCTTCAGTCTCTGATCTCTCCCCTTCTCTTCTGCAATTGTCTGCTAAAGGATAATGCAATACCAGCTTCAGAGAGTACAACTAACTACCTTACAAGGGAAAAACGGACCATCTCCAGTTTCAGAATTAAGTTCTTCCAGCCAAAATACCGAAAACTAGGCACAGGCTTAAGAACTTTGCTGGATTGAGCCATGTATACAATGTGGCTCTACAAAGGTTCAGTATTCATAAATACCTTTAATGAAAAAATACATGACAGGCAAAACAAGCAAAACTTTATTCTTTCAAAATGGGGTGAAGAAAACCTGCTATTTTATTTAGTGAAGAAGGAAATGTATCCTTCATAGTATCAAGAAGTACATGATATGAAAACTTTGTCTGTGAAGACTGCCAAAATTTTTCTGAGAACTAACTTATCTACATGTGTACGCAAATCTTTCATTTATAACAGTACTTCTACATCTACACTTGTTTTCCCTAGAGTTAGTATGTGTTTTCCAAAGTAACAGTGAAAGTAGTTTTAGTCAATTATTGACCATAAAACCCCATGAAGTTCTTGTTGATAACACTAAAATTTACACTCAGTAAATTATATTTATACCAGCAAAGGTATTTACTGGATTTGCTCAGTGTCTTCAGTTAGTGTCATCTACTTAAACACTTAAAAGCTCAAATCAAGAATGATCCCTCTTCATGCTGATATAAACCTTCAGTAAATAAGGGTTCCATGTAACATGAATGGTCATTTATGAAACTATTTATGGTGAATTTACAATTTGGTTCTCAGAAATTAGTGGGCATTGTTTCTATGACTGTGTACCATCACACAATAAGGTATGTACGGAAATGTCACATTACTGAATAATCTTGTTTCCTGATTAATTGGCTTCTCGGATTATTTTAGAGAAAACTGAAAGTATCTTGACTTGAAATAGGGAATGCAACTGGTTGTTATTTTCTCTGATATTCAGGCATGAGTTTCAAAATATCACATCCATAATAAATTTTTCCTTCTTCCTGAGGCCCACATCTGCTCAGTAAATTCATAAAGAGAGGTATATCAAGGCCTGGGCAGTATTTAATCTGGAAATGTCCGCTTATTAAACCAGAGATATCTTTCCATTTATCTTTAGTTTTCACTGCTTGGAATGAGGCATTTATTTCACCCAGAATTTCATCAATACATGAAAAATACTGCTTCTGTTTCAAATAAAAATGGTACACCTTTATCATTATTGCTATTACAGCTGCTCCTACCATGAAGATTAGGTTCTAACAGACCACTTTCTTCTCCAGCATGCCCCGAGACCTTTTACTACGTTCAGAGGAATAGGAGAAAAAAATGTCAACAAAATGTGCCTTTATAATTTTTTGTTTTTCTGCAATGAACTGAGGGTATGATAAAGGGAGCTTTTATCTTAACCATTGGGAAAGCAAAACGTAATGTACCTGGGGTAGAATTTGTGAAATTCCACACCCAGGACCTAGTTAGAGAGGAATTTGTCTCCTCAAGGTGTTTAAGTTAATGTTATAACATTGTGTCACAAAATTACTCATATTCACAGTATTCAGCACTGTAACAAGTTCAGTAAATATTTTCCTGATTTATTGAAGGGTTCTTTCATTCATCCCTTCCCCATTCTTATATTTAGATACAGCAGCATATCTCAGGCACCATACCTTCACTTGCCTCAGAGAAGACTGTATTCTACCTAAGAAAAGTTTGTTGCGGCATGTTTGTATTTTGCTGATATGAATCTCCCCTGCAGCCCAACCCAAAGATTTAAAAATGCTGTGCATAATAAATGCTTCTCCCCGAACCTGCATAACAGACAAATCCAGTCAGCATGGAGCAAGAATACCCTGAGGTGATACAAGTAGGAAGGCGGCACAAGGAAATATAGAGTATAAGAGAACATCTTTTGGGAAATAGAAAGGGAGACTGAGAAAAGTTAAAGATTATCTCAGAAGCTAGGCAGAACTGCAGATACAAATAACAAATGTTTACATACATTTATAGCACAAAACCTTTCACTCCACTCTTAGAAATAACGACCTACCAGAATGGAAAATATGACATACGAAGTAGGAAACATATATAGACAACGTGACTTCTTGAGGGGGTCTATGGATGTTTGTGGTCTATTGAAAATAGTTTTTCTACTTATAGGCTTAAGCTTTCTTTTTCTTGACCGAGTTGATCAGCACAGGTGAGTTACCTAGTGTACGACAGGACAGCTATAGACTCTTACAAACCACTTGTGTTCTCTAAGCTTTGAGTCAAATTCTGAGCTGTTACCAACGAGCGCTTGTTTCAGCTCCAGAACAGCTGTAAATATTTGGCCACTCACAGATATTCCAAGCATTTTGTACTGGAGTAATCAGAAAACAGAAGAGCGTATTTGGAAAATGGGTGCTTTTCAGAAAGTCCCTTTCCCCAAGGGAATTCTTGCTGGTGACTAAGCAGGCTGCACTGAAGTCAGTTTTTGTTAAGTCCATCAATATAGCTACAATTCCAACAGAATAACTGTCAAATCCCTACTGTATTGGTAATTCATGCTATGGGGTTTATATTATTGTGGAGATACAAACTAACAGTATAACTACAAGGGGACAACCAGTTACTTCAGCTCTTGTCTTAGAAATATCTTGCAGATATTTCATATCTTGCTGCACAGCAGATAGCTATTAATAGCAGAACCATTAAGCTAGGGCTAAGGATGCCTACTTTTTATTTAAGCTCTGCTGTTGAACTTTTATATAAGCTTGGGCAAGTAATTTCATTGCTTCTCATTTCACATTCTCCCAATAATAAAACTCAGGCTGTAGTACTAAAAAGGCTATAAAACACTGAATTGTTATTTTTTTCATTAGTAAGGGTAGTAATTTTACATGTGCTTAATTAACAAGTATTGCTGTTCTGTCAGTATGATGTCATCTTGCTAACAGATTTACAAAGTAAGAGATATAACTCTACATAAAGAACTCAGAAGCTACTCAAAAATTCCCTCAATAGGGATACGATGATGAATTTGAACAATCAGTTCTCTGTTTTAATTTTAATCTGTACAATATATGGAAAAGAAAAGAGTAAAAAAAGTTTGACAGAGCATAGCCAAAATACAGAGATGCCCACTTTCTGTGTGTTTTCCACAAGGCCCTGTGAAGACATAGAAACCATGGGATGCCTGGTGAACTGCCAAGTTTTAGTGTTTTTCAGGTCACTCACCTCAGGAGGACTCACAGAGCAGAGGATAAACTTGGATGTCAACACTGAACACTGCTTTTCGAAACAGAATCATGTTATTGTGGAATCATGGAATCACAGAATCACAGGATGGTTGAGGTTGGAAGGGACCTCTGGAAGTCGTCTGGTCCAACTCCCCTGCTCAAGCAGGACCACATAAAATCAGTTGCCCAGGACTGTCCAGATGACTTTTGGGTCAGTTTGTGCCCATTGTTTCTGGTCCTGTCACTAGGCATCACTGAAAAGAACGTGGATCTGTCTGCTTTATACTCTCCCTGCAGGTATTTATACACATATATACATGTATATACAGTCTTCTCTTCTCCAGGCTGAACAGTTCTGGCTCTTACGACCCTTTTTCATATTGAAGATTTTCTGGTGTCTTAATCATCTTCCTGGCCTTTTGTTGGACTCTCGCCAGTATGTCCATGTCTCTGTTGTACTGAGGAGCCCAGAACTGGACACAGTACTCCTCATGTGGTCTTATCAGTTCTGAGTAGAGCGGAAGGCACACTCCCCCTCAACCTGCTGTCATTGCTTTGTCAAATGCATCCCAGGATACCATTAGCCTTCTTTGCTGCACATGCACTTTGCTGGCTCATGTTCAACTTGGAGCAGGACCCCAGGTCCTTTTTTGCCAAACTGCTTTCCAGCTGGGTGATCCCCAGTATACACTGGTGCCTGGGTTTTTCCTCCCCAGGTGCAGGACTTTGGGCTTCCACTTGTTGAACCTCATGAGGTTCCTGTCACCTCATTTATCTAGCCTGTTCCTCTGGATGACAGCACAGTCCTCTGGCCTGTCAGCCACTACTCCCAGTTTTGTGTCATGGGCAAACCTGCTGAGGGTACACTCTCCCCCATCATCCAGATGATTAGTGAAGATGTTGAAAAGGACTAGACCCAGTATTGACCCCTGAGTTACACTGCTTGTTACTAGGTTCCAACTAGACTTCATGCCACTGATCACCACCCTGTGGGCCCAGCCATGCAGCTGGTTTTCAATCCACCTCACTGTCTGCTCATCCAACCTGCTACTTCAACAACTTCACTATGAGGATATTACAAGAGACAGTGTCAAAGGCCTTCCTGAAGTCCAGGTAGACAATATCCACTTTTCTCCCCTCATCTACCAGGCCAGTCATTTCATCATTGAAGTTTAGGTTGGTCAAGCATGACTTCCCCTGGGCGAAGCCACACTGACTGCTTCTGATGGTTTTCTTGTTCTTAATGTGCCTGAAAATGGTTTCCAGGATTAGCTGCTCAATCAAAATGAAAAGATGATTTCTTTGTGCTGCTTGGACTATCTTCACTTCTTATCACAGACTCACACTTTTCTCCTATGTTAGGAGAAGAAAATCCTTACAAAGTAAGATCTAGATGGCTAGGACCAGTGCTACTGTAATATAAGTACCCATGTCCTTTAAAATTCCTTGCATAGGATAGTGAATTTCTTAAGTGGCTGAAACATCCCAAGAAGTTTGTTCTTGCTCTTTCAGATTTAGGGAAGTCTGGGTTTTTGTATTCTTGAGATAGTGTTTTGCACCAAAAATTATTCTTTAAAAAAAAAAAAAGGAAAATAAAGCAATTGTGTCTTGCTGAAAACAAATACCGGGGCTTAAGTTTTTCACATAATTTACTTCCAAAAAATGTGAGTTATATCTTCTCTCTAACATTAACAGCACTTCTTTCCTGTTTGTTTGCAATTTTTCCTTTTATCTTTAAAATAAATCTATTATCTTTGTATTTTGGGAGCCTGATAGTTGCCACTGCATGTCTCTTTCTTGCTTACTGTACTACAGTGAAGGAAGAGAGGTGAAGTGGGGAGTTGCTAGGATTGGTCTTCATTCCATAGGAAGCTCTGCACATAGCTAGCCAACAAATTCCTTTGTTTCAAGGGACAAGAATGAGCTGCAGATGACCAAATATTTCATGCATTAGTCATAGAAATAGCAGATTGCATCTCCTCACTGCTCTTCTGTTGCTTCTCAGTGCTCTTCAACCTGAGTTATGGATGTTGCCTACATGATTCTGCAACCATAAGGGATAGTTATTTTAATATATTCTGTATTAAAAAAATCAGTATTTATTAATGTAGATTTTTTTTCTCTCCTTCCTATCCCCCTGCCTGGGGGAGAAAGGCCAAGATAGAAATGTTAAAAATAGTAATTCTGGGATGCATCTTCCATTGCACCTGGTGATTCTATAATTTGCTTTCCACTCACTAAACTAGCATCAGGCTCCCAAGTATTCACACCCTATTTAGTAACGGCATGAGGGTAAAATGAGCAAGCTCAGATATGAACAATTTTGAATGAAAATTAAAAGAGATGAGCAGGAAAAATATATATCCCTGCAGATAAAAAAAAAAGTGAGCAAACTCTTTCTGTCAATCCACTTTCAAGCTGCCAACAGATATCTGCCAAGTTTGTATAAGACATAAGCATGAAGAGAAAAAAATGTCAGACTGTATTGCTAAAACATACTCTCAGGCTAACACTATATATTACATCTCCAGCCACTTTTTGTTATTGAGGAGGTCCTGCAGAGGAAGGAGAATGCATGTACTCTCAAAATTACTCTAGCTTTCACCGTGGAAATAAAATCGTCTCCTACACTGCATCTTCCATACACTTGAACTCTGGGTGCTATGTATGTCAGATTTTCAGCATAGGGTTTGGGTTTTTTTCAGAGCTAATTAATTTTTTTCCTTGTAATCATAAAAAGATTTTAACAGTAGAAATTATATTGCCTGGTTTTCCCTTAGAAGGAAGAGAAAGAGGTAGTGTGACTATACTATGTTAAAAAACTCCACTGCTATGTTAAAAAAACCCCACAAAGGTCTCCCAGCATAAACAGCATTAAGTGCAACAGGAAAACATCCTTAAGCCTCTGTGAATAAGTTCTACATGTCCTGATGATCAAGCTGCTGAAAACAGAACTTCTTTTAAATGCCTTGACCTTAGGAGTACTGAGCAGGGGAGGGTTCAGTGAAGAACAAGGGAGCGAGTGAGGCATTTAACAGATTAACATCTCATAAGGTTTTACTTTTCATTACGCTGAATTTTGACCCTGAACTAGATTTGAAAGAAACCTGAAATGGCTCCAAAAGTCTTTATTCTCTCTGGTCTGTGCTTCTGGAATGAATGGCAGAAAGAGAGAGTCAAGATTTTGTTTAAAGATACTAAAGGGAAGCATTTTAACTTAGGAGAAGGTTAAGGAAAACCATCTTGCTGATTATCATGATACTGGAGAAAGCAGTTTTGTCTTTTGTTCCCTAGATAGGCATTGGACAGACATGGAATCCAGTTCAGAAAAAAGGTTTTATTACCATCATTTTCTTTTCACACATGAAACAAGTATTACTGTGCCCTCTTAGATTCCTGTAAAATGAAACCAACAATGTTTAAGAATTTCTCTTCAGTTATGTGACAGACTTATATTTTTATATGACAGGGGCAGCAGGATCACCAGAAAAGCATGTTCCAGTACAGAAAAGGACCAGTCAGAGACATTTCTTCCAGCATACCAGTTGAAACAGTGAGCTCTTGCCTTTTTTTTCCAAAATGTTTTCACTTTAGTCACTATTAATTTATTACTCATTTTTATTTATTTTATTGTTTGAAAAACAACCCCACAGTTCTAAGAAGGGGAGTCCTCCCTTCCCTTACTCTGGTCCTTCCTTGCTCACACACATTTCTCATCTCTACTTTTAAACCTCTCTCTAGATGTCTTTATTTTACCTTCCACAAGGCAGAGGCAGTTTATTGTTTGTTGTAACTGGGTCCATTCAGAAAAAACAATCATGGAAAGAGATGAGCCTATGAGCTTATCTGTGCTACTGCTTTAGTTCAGTTCCTGCATGTGCATTTGAAATGAATCTCCCACTTTTTATGATGTCCTGTGCTTTAGTTCTCAGCACAGAGAAGTTTCTTTGAGAGGCACAAACTGGATTTCTTTTGGTTAAATATGAAGTAAAGGTGTGGTCTAACTGGTCAGCTGTGTTGCCAAATTTCCAAAGTATCACAAATTTCTGTGAAAGTACACCAAATCTCAGAAAAAAATTGCTACTTGTTTGGAAATTGTCTCAGAAATGTTGAAATTTTTCTCCTGAAAGGAAGCATAGTCAGCCCATTGCGACATAACCATCACTACTACAGGCATCATTGAAACTCTATGAATAGGAAAGAGTGAAGAAGCCAGGAACACAAGTTGAACAATGTCTAAAGACTAGCTTAACCTACCTAATTCATCTTTGATGAGCATTTTTTAAAAGAAGGCACATATTTTGAACACCCTCCATTTTCCAAGAACAAAATATTGGTTTCTCATTTTAGAAAAATATGAAGTTTTCATTAATAACCATAAAACCTGTTTGTCATCTCAAAATATGGGAGCATTTAATAGAAAGAGTAGAGCTGGATGTTTTGTGGGCCCCATAAAAACATTGTCACAGAGGGCAGCATATAATACCTACATAGAGTGAAAGTAAACTCGGTTCTTTGACTAGTCAGTTGTTAGAGAAAGTGTATATCCTCTGAAAGGACAAATATTTTAAACTAATATTGACATATATTTTACCAAATCCCTATGATATTTACAACATACTGCTACAGCATAGTAGACCAAAACCTAATATTACTTCAGTCTGGATTAGGACAGTTACATGGGAAATGACACCATCTACAGCCATATCAGATAAAGTTGAAAAGAAACAACAAAGAGTAGTAACGGACAGTGTGTGGGAAGAAAATACTTCAATTCTGTTGAAATACTCTGGTTTTAGTTAAACATTTTTGTGTTTCTTTCAACAAGTCATCCAATTTTCTGATTCTAGACTTATCCCTGCGCCATTACAGCAAACAGTAGTTGGCCCATAGCAGCAGTGCCTACTAACAGACAGAGGTCTCCTGTTTTGCAGCTTGATAAACCTTCCTTAATCAAAAGATGATTCACACAGAACTAATCTGTATGTGGGTTTATTGAGACCTGCAGATCTAACAAACCTAAGATGAGTGTGAATTAAACTAATTTCAGAGAGAAGATGGTAGAATTATTACCATATTTTTAATTGATGTGATAATATTCTTTTTTTCAAGCACCTTTCCTGCATCTAATCAAAGCCAATTAACATTTTACATTACTGTTTTTGAAAACAGACAAGTAATAATTATTCAATATGTTTCTAGCATTAGATACTACCCAGAGTCACCAAATACTGATATTTTGGCAAGACATACACTTCTTGGGTTAAATTTCTGCAGCAAATTTCAAAATGCCTTAAAAGGATTAACGTCATGTAATTAATGTTCTAAAATTCAGTGAAAAAGCCACGCATTATTATCACCTTTATACAGACAGACTGGTTATTGTGCTCCCTGTAGGATGAAATAACTGGATAAAAGTAGCTGGCCTGAGCTAAGCAGGGGAACAGACTGCATGATTCAATAGTTGTGTTTGACGATGAGATGTATGCATGTATAAACAGGGAAACTGAAGCATGGATTGGTATAAGTCAAAATCTTCAAAACTATTTATGCATTCAGGCATGCACAGAAAAGAAAAACTGCCTTAGTGGAGCAGAAGGGTAACTGATTATGTTTTAATGGAAAAACACAAAGTGCTAAGGCAGATTTTTTTAAGGTAGTTCCCTGCTGTTGATAGTTTAACATCAGGGGCTTGGATAGATTGAAAAAAAAAACCTTAAGATTTTCTCCCCTATCAAATGTGAACCAGGCAATACCAAAAATGAGCACATTTCTCCAGAGGACAAAGCTGAAAATGTTAAAAGAATATATACTGCTTGATTTAACTCAGTGACTGCATACCTCAAGTCCAGGCAGGCTAAGGGTAAAAGATCCTTTAGACAGTTCAGAGCTTTGATCTTATTTTACAGAGACTAATTGATTTAAAATACATGCCATAGCTGCAGAATGAGTCAGATTCAATTTCATCATGATTTTGAAGGACGAATCAGATGTCTCTTTATAATATTCTCTTCCAGTAGAACTAGCATTTTCATCTCATTACTGTACAAGTTAATTTTAAAGTCAAACCTATTTACCCAGTACAAAGAGGGAGAGGCATTTGTGACAACTGCAGTGATGGGAAGAATTAAATTTTCAAGCTGCTTGGCAAAGCATTCATGGCTTTGTAGCCTTAACTCCCAAAGGGCAGCAGATCAGACTTCTTAGATCACCTAATTTAGAATATGTAGAGAAGACAACAAAAACAACAAATGAATTACTGCTAGAGCAAAAGGTGGTTACTATATTATTTATTAGAATGGAGTAAGTAATTCACAGCAAATACTCTCAGACTATTGAGCAGAGTGCCTAATGGATTTTAGGCCTCTGAAATTACTAAACCAAACATTTCCTTCACAACATTTGTTGATTTAATTTTTTTTTTTTTTTTTTTGGTGCACTGATCCTAAGCAGTTCACCGTTTCCATAGCTAGTTTGTTTAAAGATAGTTTATTCACCTCTCCAGCACCTAGCACAGTATATGAGAAAAACACAACAAAAAAATTTCCAGGTAAAATTGAAATAATTCTTAAAAGTTACAACAGAAATCACTCAAATAAACCTTTTTAATTTTACATGAGATGATAAAAAATGGGGGGTGTATTTCCTTACAGCCCATAAGATGCTTACCTGTTTCTGGATATTTGGTGATAAAGTACATACTATACCTTTTTTTAACATTTACACTTGTGATGTAATGGCTAAATGCTCCATTTTACTTCTTCCGAAACCAATGGCCTGTACGGGCTTAAGGATGGAGACAAAAGAATTACAGAGCCAAGAAGCCTTTACCAATAACACCTTCTGCCATCCCTCTTCCGTTCAAACAAACTCTGAGACCAGTTTTTGTCAAGTGAGTTAAAATGCTGGAGGGCTATACAGAAAAAGGACAGTTTTCTTAGGTAGCTAGTTATAAAATATTCAAACTCCAGGATGCAGTAGTAAAGGAATCTTAGAAACATACACAATACACAATTTTGAGGATAGGGACCCTCCTTTTTTTCATTGGACAGTTGCAAGGCCTTAAACAAAATTTTAAGCCACTTCTGGAATTAATGAAAAGTATTCCAGAGAACCAGCATGTTCATTGAAGGAAATGTTTTTAAAGTAGAAGACATGCTTAGTTAGTGGACTTCAGTGTCACTCTGAGATTTTTGCTGCAAGGAATACTAGACTAATATATGAAGGTTGTGAAATATAGAAGTAATGCGTCTATATCGTAGATTAAAATTACTACATACTTACTATCATACTTGTTGAAAATAAGAAATGTTTTGTATGCTTCACAAAATAAAAAGTATGGCTTTAATTTAAAAAAAAAAGAAATTTAGAAATTATTTTTTTATCCATTTCTGAGGTTTGTACTTTAACACTAGTAACCTAAACTGAAGTGCACGTAATTCCACATGCCTTCTGTAAGTTAGATAAATAACAGCTATCAAGTGTGGAGTTAGGAAATTTTCCCATTTTTTTATCCACTATATTTTTTTAATAACAGGAGGAATGTCTTCATTTAATAAAGCAACAGTGGAGCTGTGGATTTGGTGGGGAACTTCCCTTCCCTTCCCTTCCCTTCCCTTCCCTTCCCTTCCCTTCCCTTCCCTTCCCTTCCCTTCCCTTCCCTTCCCTTCCCTTCCCTTCCCTTCCCTTCCCTTCCCTTCCCTTCCCTTCCCTTCCCTTCCCTTCCCTTCCCTTCCCTTCCCTTCCCTTCCCTTCCCTTCCCTTCCCTTCCTTTCCCTTCCCTTCCCTTCCCTTCCCTTCCCTTCCCTTCCCTTCCCTTCCCTTCCCTTCCCTTCCCTTCCCTTCCCTTCCCTTCCCTTCCCTTCCCTTCCCTTCCCTCCCCTCCCCTCCCCTCCCCTCCCCTCCCCTCCCCTCCCCTCCCCTCCCCTCCCCTTCTCTTCCCCTTCCCCTTCCCCTTCCCCTTCCCCTTCCCCTTCCCCTTCCCCTTCCCCTTCCCCTTCCCCTTCCCCCATTAAGCTAAGCAGGACATTACTCTGCTTGTGTAGCAATTCTTCCATTATTCCAGAGGTGGTAATGAATTATGCAACATGTCATAATGCTGTCGTCTGCTTTCACCATCCTTTCCCTCTTCCGATCGAATCAGGCTAACTTTTGGTAATGAGATAACCTTATTTCATAGAACGTTTTAAAAGTAAATATCAAAGAAGGACACGTGTGTGCATGAACACCCATGTATTTGCACATTTGTTATCTGAGGAAAAGCAGACTTTATTCTAGCAGCTGTGTGCGGCTAATAGTCCTTTCCTTTAATGTAGCCACTGAAGTCTCAATTCAGTAAGAAGGAAAAGAATACTGAGCAGTTTAAAAAAAAAAAAAAAAAAAAGAAAAGAAAAAAACCCTAATATCCAGGCAGCAGCTGCAGAAGATAATGAATGGACTTACTTTTTACATTTTTAATCACATGGACTGGATGAATTATTTAGAAACCTTAAATATATAATGCTTTCAAAGCAGGGAAATGGACCAGGTTTCTAAAGATATTGACTTCCAAAGTGCTATATGGAGAGGCAAAGTAATGAATTTTTAAATATTCTGATCTTAATCTTTACATTACTGACTATCAGTGTATTGATTAGAGCAGTGTGCTTTCTTTCTTCCAGTGAAGGCCATTTGAAGATATCACTAGCTGCCATTCTAGGAAATGCATTATTGTGTCTGCTTTATCTTCCCACATAATCAGAGACTCCCAGAGTTTGTTTTGTCAAGGTTGGTGTTTTGTCGGCTTTTTGTAAAGCATGATATGTGGTTCTAATTTTCATGAAGAATAGCTTTTTTGTTCAATTGTTAAAGGAATATGGAGATGTCTGTTTAACTGCAGCTTTGGATTTTGCAAAGTCAGAGATGCTGTTGCAGCTTTTCTCTGCACAACCTAGAAACTGCATTCAAATGTTCATTAATTAAAGGGAGCAGAGAAACCGAGTTAAATTAGTAAGTTATCTTGTAAATAAATGAAGTGAATAGTAAAAAAGGGAGAAGGAATTATCCTATTTAGGCAGATATTAAGAAATTTAGGATGCCATAGTTATTGTTAAAAAAAAAGGGGTTACTGATTTCTGATAGAAACACTATATCAACACAGACCTTAAATTATTAATGTGAACCTACAAATTTCAAATGTATGATTCATTTTCGAGTCATCTCCAACACCATGATGTCATTTGTCAAAAAGATCTGAGAGAATGTCATGTCCACTTACATACTACATCCTTAGCTCAAAGTCCATAAAAACAAGAGTTCTGAAAAAGTTTCATTCCTTTCATTTTGTAGTGACAAGTTATTATTTATAAAAAAGGTATTTAATAGCTTTTATTGTGATATAAAACCAGTGAAATTAATTTAGAACTATATTGTAACCGCTATAAAATGTTGTAATTTTTTGTTTTCTCCTGCACTTTTAAGAAGTGGTTCAGCCATTGAAAGCTGTAGATTCAGGTTATAAATAAAACTTTCCCACAGAGAGTGAGTGAAGCACGGAATAGACTTATTGGGACCTCCAGCACTGGAGATCTTTAAAAGCAGCCTAGACCACCCCTGTCAGGAGTGATAAAATGGTAGTTGCTTCTGCTCTGGGGTAGCAGAACAGAAAAGATGATCTCCTGAATCTTTTGTATCCCTATCAAACTGTTCTAGGATAGCGCCTCAATAAGACGTATTCTTCAGTACTTTCTTAAATGTTTAATGTACCACAGGATGAATGGTATAGGTTTCAAGAGGAAAGGAAAAAATCTGATGTATTTTAGAAACCTTTCAAATATAGTATTTTAACCCTCTTCCTTCCCTAATGATATAATTCTCCCTGTTTTATAATGCAGGGAAAATAGGATACAGGATCATGCATGTTTCAGTCTTCCTCAAACAAGTCTGAGCTGAAAAGGTCTAGAATTCTTTTTCTGTGTAGGTATCTGAGAGAGGAAGAAATGGGATGAGAAGGATTTACTGATCCATCTTAGAACTTTTTTACAACATCCATTGCTGTAGTTTAGCTATAATGTGAAAACTATGCAAGACAAACACAGTAAGAAAAGATTTAGAAACAAAAAGAGGAAAGGCATAGTGGAAAATCTGACAATAGCAATACATTAAAAAGCTCGGGAAGCACCACTGTTCTGAGCTTCTTGTCGTCATGCCTTGAACTTCTTGAATTAAATCTCAATTCCAAAGTATTTGACAGCTGACTGCCATTAGTATGCAGGGTTACATTCTTTCCAACAAAGATGATTAGGAAAAGTCTTTAAACAGAAAGAGTAAACAACATAAGAATTCCTTCCAGCTGAAGTTTGATTGTACACTGAAAAAAAGAATTATAAAGAACCTTCCACTTAATTAAAAACATAGATAAAATACTGTGATTAGCCAGGTACAGATTTGAGTATGTTGGTGCAGACTTGATCCTATTGAAATCAGTAACACTTCCTTCATTAGAGCCAGGATATAATTTCTTCTTAATAGATCTGTATTACATAGGGAATTAGATAAAAGAGGTAGACTTTCTGAGATTTCTGTCTAAAAGAAAACTTACTTAAAAAAAATAAGAGAGGAAGAAAGAAGAAGGAAATATTTGAAAATTAAGCAAAATTGAAGATATGAGTCCAAACATTATAATTTAGAGTTTGTGGGCTTTTCAATACAAATGAAAACTTAAATGTTGTAATACATGTGGAAGTGAAACAAAACAAAACAGGGAAAATCCACAAAATAAATTAAATATATATGCTAAAAACTTCTTCAATGTATCAAATATTACATAAAATAAACTCTATGGACCTCGTGCAGGAACCCCAGTAAGTGTACAATTTGAACATGTGATTGTGAAGAGCGTGGACTATATCTCTGCATGCTATGGACCTTCAAAGAAGGGGTGCACAAGGACAATCCAATGCCTTGTTTTCTTACATGATTCTAGTCTGGTCCTTGCCTCATCATTACCACAGCATTGCTCAGCTATGCCAGGCCATTGACTTGGTGTCTGTCCTCATTCATTCTCTACTGATTACTGTATGAATAAAAGTGAAATATAGAATATGCTGTTGCTGTTTTCATTCAATTGCCTGCAGCAGTGATGAGTGGAGGTTATACCTAAAAAAAGAGGTTTTCATTCTTGTCTGTCTTGGTCATGCAACGCTGGAACATGTCCACACAACTCCATGGGACCCAACGAGATGAATCCCAGGGTCCTGAGGGAAGTGGCAGATGTAGTTACTAAGTTGCTTTCCATCATATTTGAAAAGTCATGGCAGTCAGGTGAAGACCCCAGTGACTGGAATAAGGGAAACATTGCACCCATATTTTTTAAAAAGATAAAAAGGAGAACCCTGGGAACTACCGGCCATTCAGCCTCACCTCTGTCAAGGCATATGGATGAGAGGGAGGTAATTAGAGACAGCCAGCATGGCTTCACAAAGGGCAAATCATGCCTGACTAAGCTGGTGGCCTTCTACAATGGACTGTGTTGGTCGACAAGGGAAGAGTGACTGACGTCATTTGCCTTATCTTCTCTAAGGCCTTTGGCATGGTTCCACACCACATCCTCATTGCTAAATCGGAGAGCTATGGGTTGGGTGGATGCACTATTTCATGGGTAAGGAATTGGCTGGGTGGCCATATCCAAAGAGCTGCAGTCAACGGCTCAGTGTCCAAGTGGAAGCCAGTGGTGTCCCTCAGGGGTCCATATTGGGACCAATACTATTCAATATCTTTATTAGAGAGTGGTCAAGCATTGGAACAGGCTGCCCAGGGAGGTGGCGGAGTCACCATCACCAGAGGTGTTCAAGGAACATGTGGACGTGGCACTGCGGGACATGGTTTAGTGGGCATGGTGGTGTTGGATTGATGGTTGGACTTGATGACCTTACAGGTCTTTTCCAACCTTAATGATTCTGTGATTCTGTAATGACTGAGAGAGTGGGATTAAGGGCACCAAGCTGAGTGGTGCAGCTGCCATGCTTGAAGGAAGGAGTGCCATCCAGAAGGACCTTGACAGGCTTGAGAAGTGGGCCCATGTGAACCTCATGAAGTTCAACAAGTTCTTGCACGTGGGTGAGCACAATCCCCAATATCAATACAAACTGGGCAACGAATGCATTGAGAGCAGCCCTGCAGAGAAGGAGTTGGGGATACTGGTAGATGAAAATTGGATATGAGCTGGCAAGTGTGTGCTTGCAGCCCAGAAAGCCAATCATGTTGTGGGCTGCATAAAAAGAAGCACGGCCAGCAGGTCAAGGGAGGTGATTTTCCCCCTCCACTCCACTCTTGTGAGACCCCCACCTGGAGTACTGCATTGATTGTCTAGAGGTTAATGGTGCTGATGATAGCCTTGAGTGTTTGCGGTTCAGAATCAGGGGGAAGGCCAACAAGGCAGATATCATGGTGGGAGTCTGTTATAGAACACCCAACCAGGAATAGGAGACAGATGAAATATTCTGTAAGCAGCTGGGAAAAGACTCACAATCGCTAGCCCTTTTTGTTGTGGTGGACTTCAACTTACCAGATGTCTGCTGGAAATATAATACACCAGAGAGGAGACAGTCTAGGATGTTCCTGGAGTGTGTGGAAGATAACTTCCTGACACAGCTGGTGAGTGAGCCAACTAGGGAAGGTGAGCCACTGTACCTGCTGTTTGTGAACAGAGAAGGACTTGTGGGGGATGCAACAGTGGGGGGCTTTTCAATTCTCAGAGGAGTAAGGAGGGGGGTTAGCAGAACTGCTACCTTGGACCTCTGGAGGGCTGACTTTGGCCTGTTTAAGAGCCTGGTTGACAGAGTCCCTTGGGAGGCAGTCCTGAAAGGCAAAGGAGTCCAGGAAGGCTGGACAGTCTTCAAGAAGGAAGTCTCAAAGGCGCAGGAGCAGGCTGTCCCCATGTGCTGGAAGACAAGCTGGAGGGAAAGAAGACTGGCCTGGCTGAACAGAGAGGTTTGGATGGAACTCAGGAAAAAAAAGAGAGTTTATCACCTTTGGAACAATGGGCAGGCAACTCAGGAGGACTACAAGGATGCTGTGAGGTTATGCAGAGAGAAAATTAGAAGGGCCAAAGCACAACTAGAACTTAACATGGCGACTGCCGTAAAAGACAGCAAATAATGTTTCTATAATGACATTAACAACAAAAGGAGGGCTAAGGAGAATCTCCATCTTCTACTGGATGCGGGGGAAACATAGTGACAAAGGATGAGGAAAAGGCTGAGGTATTTAGTGCCTTCTTTGCCTCAGTCTTTAGTAGTAAAACCAGTTGTTCTCTGGGTACCCAGCGCCCTGAGCTGGAAGACAAAGATGGGGAGCGGAATGAAGCCCCCAAAATCCAAGGGGAAATGGTTAGCGAACTGCTACACCACTTAAACACACACAGTTCTATGGGACTGCATGGGATCCACCCAAAGGTACTGAGGGAGCTGGTGGAAGAGCTCACCAAGCCACTTTCATCATTTACCAGCAGTCCTGGCTAACTGGCAAGGTCCCAGTCGACTGGAGGTTAGTAAATGTGATGCCCATCTTCAACAAGGACCGGAAGGAGGATGTGGGGAACTACAGGCCTGTCAGTCTGACCTCACTGACAGGGAAGATTATGGAGCAGATCATCTTGAGTGCCATCATGCAGCACGTACAGGACAACCAGGCGATCAGGCCCAGCCAGCATGGGTTTATGAAAGGCAGGTCCTGCCTGACTAACCTGATCTCCTTCCTCGACAAAGTGACCGGCTTAGTGGATGAGGGAATGGCTATGGATGTTGTCTACCTAGACTTTAGTAAAGCCTTTGACACTGTTTCCCACAGCATTCTCCTGGAGAATCTGACTGCTCATGGCTGGGAAGGGCACACTCTTCACTGGGTAAAAAAGTGATTGGACGGCCGGGCCCAAAGGGTTCTGGTGAATGGAGTTAAATCCAGTTGGTGGACGGTCACAAGCAGAGACCCCCAGGGCTCATTACTGGGGCCAGTCTTGTTGGGCAGGAGTGTTGATCTGCTGGAGGGTAGGAAGGCTCTGCAGAGGGATCTGGACAGGCTGAATGGATGGGCTGAGGCCAATTGTATGTGGTTCAACAAGGCCAAGTGCCGGGTCCTGCACTTGGGTCACAACCACCCCATGCAATGCTACAGGTTTGAGGACGAGTGGCTGGAAAGCTGCCCCACAGAAAAGGACCTGGGGGTGTTGGTTGACAGTCGGCTGTATATGAGCCATCAGTGTGCCCAGGTCAATGGCATCCTGGCCTGTATCAGAAATAGTGTGGCCAGCAGGACTAGGGCAGTGGTTGTACATTTGTACTTGGCGCTGGTGAGGCCGCACCTCGAATCCTGTGTTCAGTTTTGGGCCCCTCACTACAAGAAAGACATTGAGGTGCTGGAGCATGTCCAGAGAAGGGCAATGAAGCTGGTGAGGGGTCTGGAGCACAAGTCCTGTGAGGAGCGGCTGAGGGAACTGGGGTTGTTTAGCCTGGAGAAGAGGAGGCTGAGGGGAGACCTTATTGCTCTCTACAATTACCTGAAAGGAGGTTGTAGAAAAGTGGGTGTTGGTGTCTTCTCCCAAGTGACAAGTGATAAGACGAGAGGAAATGGCCACATCAGGTTGCACCAGAGGAGGTTTAGATTGGATATTAGGAAAAACTTCTTCACTGAAATGGTTGTCAGACACTGGAACGGGCTGCCCAGGGAGGTGGTGTAGTCACCATCCCTGGAGGTATTTAAAAGATGTGTGGATCTTTTAGGGACTTAGGGACACAGTTTAGTGGTGAACTTGGCAGTGTTAGGTTAACAGTTGGACTTGATGATCTTAAAGGTCTTTTCTAAACTAAATCATTGTATGATTCTATGATCCATTTATGGGGTTCCCAGCACAAGAAAGACTTGGACCTGTTTGAGTGGGTCCGGAGGAGCACCATGAAAATTATCAGAGGGCTGGCACACCTCTCCTATGAAGAAAGGCTGAGGTACTTGGGGTTGTTTAGCCTGGAGAAGAGAATGCTCCAGGGAGTCCTTATTGAGGCCTGTAAATGCTTAAAGGGGGCTTATAAGAAAGATGCAGGCAGAATTTTTACCAGGGTCACCTGTAGTGACAGGAGAGAGAGTAATGGTTTTAAATTAAAAGAAGGTAGATTTAGGTTAGAGATAAGGAAGAAATTCCTTACTAAGAGAGTGTTTAGACACTGTAATGTGCTGCTCAGAGGAGTTGTGGATTCCCCATTCCTGGAAGTGGATTCCCCATTCCCCAGGGTTTTAGCAACCTGATCTAGTGGAATGTCCCTGCACATGGCAGGAGGGTTGGACGAGTTGTTCTTTAAAGGTCCCTTTCAACACAAGCCATTCTATGTTTCTATGATTTATCATTTCATCCTAGTGCTGGCCCTTTACTTTTCTTTACTTTTCTGATCTATTAAATACAGACATTGTCTATTCTATGCAGACAACAGCATAAGCCGAATTAATGGTAATAAAAAGCAGGGTTTAGGTTTTTCAAAGCTATGTGGGCTATAATCGGTGGTTTATAGCTGCATTATTTTCAACTAGTAAACTTTACAAAGAGCAGGAACTTTTAAAAATATTGTCCTTTTGACCCTCATGTAAAAAAAGTGTAGGTTATTTCAGTATTTTAAACAGAAAGATAATTGTTTCAATATTCAATGTGTTGCTTGTTACCAAATATATGAAAATAAATTTGCTGTATATTTGCTATTTCCAAGGACACATAATTTTTTGTGATCTTGGCTTTACCTCTGTTTCTTACAGCAACTTTCTTACTATTTTCAAAGTTATTGTGAAATTACATTATAATAATATAAAAAAATCTAAATGTTTAATGTATATAAAATTAAAAATTCCATGTGAGAATGGATTTGTCAATATGTGAAAACTAGCATTAGTGATAAACATGATACCGCTATACAAAAATAGCAAAGAATTCTAGCGATAAAGTAAAGGCTGATTATTGTATGTCTTCCTTTGTGCTGAATCTTGGTTTTACAAAAGAAATTTATTTTTTTCTCCAGGAATATTCAGAAAAGAGAAGAAATCAAAGCTTCTTGAAAAAAAAGCAAATATCTAAGAGTGATGGAAGAATTGATCTTAAAGATCATTGCTATTGTTTATGTCGTGTCATGTTTGCTAGACTTCACATATTTTGTTAGCTGTAACCCAGGTATAAATACAATTATCAATTTAATATATGCACTAAACAGTTTATTCTAACCTTGTTCTCTAAACGTAAGAGAGAAGGAATCAATGTGCTTATTACATTTCTGGGAAGACTGTGTAGACAGTCTTGAGGGGAAAGAAGAGTAATGAATTGTAACTGACTACTTACAAATCATTGAAAGTTGCCAATAACAATTATTTCTGAAGAGGTAAGTGAAATATCGAGGCACAATTTCAAATCTGAAGATTATATTAGTCATGGATTAGACACACATTTCCTAATTACCTCTCTCTTTCACTAACTTATTCAACCGCAGGTGCTGTTCAGGCACTTACTAATAGAGACTCCTTTTGCAATAGGACCAAAGATTTAAACATCAACAAGACCATTCCAAAGAAGTATTTGAGTCAGCCATTACATGTAGTCCATCTGAATTCACAACACGTGTATGTTTTAATGAATGGTCAGAGGTAATAAAAGGTGAAATCTGCGCTCTTTCCACCATCTTAGTCTTCAGCAGCATTCGTGTTCAATTTAACACAGGAGTGCTGAAAATACAGATTGGACTTCAGGGATGTTTTAGTCTCTCCTAAATCTGTTACTTGACATACCTGTGTCAATTTTTATTGGAACAGGCAGCTTAAAATGCCATGAAAATAATCTGAAGCCTGAATATGTCAGTGTCAGGCAAAAGACATTCTTTACGTACATCCTACTTGAGCAGTGAAAACACTGATCTTTCTGAAACAACGTATTTGAGCATGCCTAAAGTTCTTGAGCGAACAATATGGTATTGTATCTTTTGGAATATGAACTCACAGTCTGATTAAGAGCTAGCAAAGGGTAAAACCCAACACAGGGATACCTGTTTCTGTCCTAGAGTTTATAATGGCTTAATTCATGCAACATGGACCACTAAAAATATCGTTACTAGTACAATAAGAGGCAATATGACAAGATGCCAAACGTCCCCCACGCAGGGAAAATGTCCCTCATAGGTTTCATCACTGGGACATCCTAACCAAGTCAAATCTCTCTCCATGATCCAATCTCCCCATCAGCTGAATGACAACAATAGACCTCTCTCATTATTGTAAGGAGCTCTGACATGCATAAGATTAAAATAACAAGTGTTAAGAATTAGGCAAACAAGACTGAAGCAGAAAAAATCACTCTCTGTATATCTTGTTTGGTTTTATTTTTATTTTGCCTTTATGTGTGTTGTGTTTCAGCAGCAAGATGAAGGATCCATCAAAAGGTTTTCTCCGTTTTCCAGAAAAAGAGCAGAAATATCAGTACAGTAATGTAGTTTTTTTATATTTGAATTTATGTAAGAACAATGTTTGCCAAATCAAAAAAAAGGCAGTTTAGGATACTTCTGTTTTATAGCTTTGGAATAATTTCCACTGAGGAGTTTATATCGTGCATATTTTTGGAACAGGATCCACATGCTAATTTACTAGGATAAGTTCTTAATTTTTGTAAGAACATGTATTCTAGTTTCTAAAGTGATTTGGGCACAGAATAACTGAGGCAATTGAGACCTCAGGAGGCTAGGCTTATTCTGTGGTCAGCAGACATGACTTTTGCAGGAACAATAATAAGAGAATTCATAGGTTTTCTGAATTATCCTCTGCAGAAGTGTCCTAGACATTCCGTTGTTTATGGGAGAGTTTGCCTTTTCAAGGAAGGATATGTTTGCAAGGAGAAATCACAGAGGCCAAACATCATCAATGTCAGTGAAAAGTAAGTTTATGTCAGTTGAATTCCAGTTGCTCTTTATTATACCTAGATATATTTTATATATGGTTTTGAGACCTCAAATAACATTTAGCATTTAAGTCCCTAAGTAACTCAAAAAACAACAAAAAAAAGAAACAAATCACCAAACAAGTGAAAAACCCGCCCTGCCCAGACTTTTTTATTCCAAGAAAAAAATCAAGGTACCTAAATTGTGTCAAACCAGTTTATGTCTGATAGCAGTAAATCACCCTGTAGCTATATAACTTCTTAACAGAGGAAATACTGTTATCTGGCCTTAAAACACTGTGTGGACTAAATGGAAGTTTAGGCGCATTTATGGCAGCTTTATGTGCTGAGCAGAAGCAAAGTTTGGGTGTAGATGCTGATACTTCCATACACACAGTTCCGCCTTCTGAACCTTACTCTGAAAATCACCCTGCAGCAGTGTGGAGGACACGATGTTAAGTCAAGTGCTACTAATGACTAATTGGACTAGCACAGTGAGAAGCAACAGACCTAGCATATTTTAAGCACTTATCTCGGAATTTACAATGTTTTATTGTGTAGCTTTCAGTTGTCATTTATGTCATTGGAGGTGTTTTGTTCTGAAATGGTTCTGGGTATTCTTCTCTGGATATGAAACAGATTGTTTTGACACACACTTGTAAATTATTTTGTGGTTTTGAAATATAATCACAAGCAGCATTTTCATTTTTCTATGTATATCAGAGGTAGCTTCAAAGATAGTTTGTAAAATAAAATGTGATGAGGAGCTTAAAAAAGAGACACATGGCAATTAACCTTTCAAACAACAGGTGTAAGGCTGTTAGCGATAGAGTTTTAACTCACTGAAGTGTCTTAAATTGTGGTAACTTTCTAAAAATTATTCTGCAGCCCAATTATACAAGATTGCCATGATACACGAAGTGTAAGAGTGTAAAAGGCAATTGTATGACCTATATTAAGCACGAATTCAAACAAATCAATTATAATAATCTCTTCTGGCCTTAAAACCTTTAAATGATATAAAATTGTCTATCATACATTTATGCACGTAAATGTGATACAGATGAAGCTCATTCTGCAGGACTGAATGAATACATTGGTTCACCCAATTTTAATGTTTCAAAAATTCTCAAAGCAATTCCATTATGTTCCTGAAACTGCTCTATTAGTACTGCACAAAGTCATACTGCTATTCTGATCTGTACTGTTTTTTTAACAGGAGTTTCTTTCAGTACAAAAAACAGGAATGAAAATTGACAAATGATTGCATATGCCTCCAACAAGCAACAAGATTTTGTAGAAGTCATTTTCGTCATCATATACCATACCCATATTAACCTGAATCTCCTAAAATATATGCAAGCATATTCTGAAAAGTCTTTAAATGTTGAACATGTTAAGGATACCTGGAAAAAAGGCAAGACTTGACTGATGAATGCAACAGTGTCTGAGTGGTGAAGATGGGTAACACTTGAGGTACCCATCTTCTCTCCAGCCCTGTACTTTGAATTGAAAAGTTGCTGCTTTTTTTCACCATATTGATGAAACAGCACAGGTGAAACATGAACAAACGAATGCCAGAAAATGAAGCTGGGATCAGCTCAAACTCAGCTAACTCAGATTGTTATTGGACATACAGAATAATTTCTATTTCCAGCTTTCATATGAATCTTCTGATTCCAAGAGGAACAAAGATAATTCTGAAATTTGCTGGAGGGAAATAACACCAGCAAGACTGTTATCTTAGTGTAGTTTTCCATCTGACCAGAAACAAGGTAAGTCAGATTCTTTCCTTCTTGCTTTTTTCTGTCAATCCAAGAAATTTGTGAATATTTCTGATTATTTACAAATAATCATCTATAAGTATTACTGACAAATAGTACATGAATACAACATAACTATATATAAGATGTAAACCAAGGACAAAATCTATGGTTACCTTAATTAAAAATAAAAATAAAATTGCACTGTACTAACTAGCTGAGTACTATAGAAGTGCTGAGGAAGGCAGTGACATGGTTAATGAAAAAAACATGTTTATATTGGGGTCTTTTTTGCTTTTCTTAAAACTGTAAATCCAATATAATAAAAAGGGATGGAAAGAAGACTCTTCTGCTTCATATACCATGTTCAGGATTATTAAGTAACAATAAATATATAGGTTGAATATGTACATATCAACATGAATTTTATGTTTGACCTTTAGTTTACCATGCCGAAGTCCACAATCTTTGTTTCTGAATAAGAGACACAAGCTAGAAAATACCAATTTTGAGTCTCAAAGTATGAGGATATTGTAATGAACTATCTACAGGTACAAAAAAACTTCCTTTGTTCCCCTATTCTGCCAGGAGAATCATACCAAAATATTTCACTTTTCATGTGCACAAATTGAATCAAGGTCTTTTAGTTTTCTGAATAAATCTGAAATCTTCAATTATATATTGTTTTGAGCTAAAACTATCTGCTGAACTGCTAATGAGCCTAATGAGGTTTGTGGTGCAATAATTTCAGAGTCATGCTCTCCTTTGCAATTAGGTCTCTCTAGAAAGACAACTCTGTGGGAAAAAAGAGCCTCGGGCAGAACATAAGATTCTCATGAGTATGTTGTCTCCTGGCAGGTGTATTTCAGGTGTAAAGGGAAGTGAATGTGGCCTAACAGAAATTACAGATTCTGTATAGAAACTACAGTTCCAATAATGCACAAAAGCATAACAGAAATAAATGTCTCACTGAACCAAAAATAAATTTATTTAGACATCACCAAGTAAAATATTTTAAAAATTTTTGTCCTGTGAAAAAAATAATTATTTCAACTTACATTCATAAGGGACAGAAACAAATGTAGAAAACTCAAATTTTTCACCAAAGAGACAGACACACCAAGTGTCTCAGCAGATGATGTAAGAATTTTTTTAATGCAGTGTATCTGTTTCAGTAGTCACTGTACAAAAAATAGCTTTCAATGTAACATGCATTTTTTTCACATTAAGTTTCACATTAAGACCATGGGATTAATTACTTTCTCTGAGGCCTCCATAAATATCTGAAGCAGCAAAAATCAAACAAGAATTTTTAATAACAAAATCTGTGATGGTTTCGTACTATAAGTTATCATCTTGGAGAATACATTAACAAATTGTGCTAACAAAATACATTTGAATTCTGGGAATTTTCAGTCAAAATATATTTTTGAAGAAAACTAGTAAATATAACAGTGTAATTTATAAAACTGCAATTTACTTCCAATAAATTTTTTTTAGAAAGTACTATGTGAGTTCTGCCTGAAACTTTCATGGTTTTGTATGATGTATTTAAACAGTCAACACCTACCCACTTACCCTCTTAGTGTCTGCCACATCTTTTGGGTTCATGAGACTCAGGAATTGACCTAAAATGAAGGGATAGATAAAAAGCGGTCGGCTCTTTTTGCAGTGTCTTTACAATGCTTTTTTCTGTATTTAACAGAATTTATTTATGCCCTGCATTTTTCTGATATCGTATCATAATGGGACATTTTTGCATCCAAAAGCAAATACAATTCTGTGTGAACCAATTCTTTGAGCAATTGATGGGCAGCTGAAAGAAGAAAACACTTGACAAGTGCTGGGTGAATCACCTGTAAATAGTGTTAGTTCAAGGACTCTGTTATGCCATGCGCCCCTTTGTTCTCTTCCAGACAGGAGTTGAGAGTAGATACCAAGCGGCAACTGTTAGCTCAAATAATATTAATAACCTGCTACTTTGCTCCTATGTATTAAAGACACAAAATAAAAATTGTCTTGGAGAAAATGAAACTCGATGAGAAAAGAAAAAGCCCAACAAAATGGTACACATATTTATAACTAGACAACGAGGTGTATAGTATAATGAATTGCAGTTTCACAAACAATCAATACAAATTATTGGACATAAAATTACCACTGGAAAAACACAAGCTGCTCAAGTTGTTCTTCATACCACTATTGATTTTAGTCTATTTTTCCTATTGTGTTTTTAAAGCATTTCATGTCAGTTCTTAAGTCTCCATTCTACTGCTAAATGCTAAGCAAATGCATGAAGGATAAACCTGGAAGTTTTAAGGGTGGAGATCTCTAAATATTATTTTTCATCCTTTAATTTCCATGATCTTTCTACCACAGCTTGTTGAAGACTGAAATATATTTTCATAGTCAGACCTCACACAGGAACTACCAGAATTTTCCTAACCCTTTAACCCCGTCATTTATTTCATGTTATTAGCCTTTACCACTCTGTAGCAGCTTTCTATCATGTGGGACTTCGTTTCCTGCTGGTTCCCATGGCAATGGTCGGATCATCTGTCAAATGACAGAGCAATATACTGTAGTCATCTCTCAAAGCTGGTAAGTGGGTTCTTTTATTTTTCATTTGTCAAGTTGTCAAATACTCTGCAACAAGCATGGTACTTCTGCCTCTCTTCTTTTCCTCAGAGATGAAATAGAAAACTTAAAGACCAAGACAAAGACAAACTTAGGAATACTCTTTGCCGTTGTATTCACTTTTTTTCTCAATGAACTAAGCTTTGTAAGGTATGGAGAATTAATTTCAATTTAGGGTTAGATGTGGAATTAGCTGGTTTGAATACAATGTGTTACAAATTTCTCCCAATCCTATGTTGTAAGACCAGTGTGTGCATCTTGTTATTTTCTCCATTATCTTGAATGTGCCAGTATTTCTAGGCTGCTGCAGTTCTGATGTTCTCTTTGATGAACATCTGTATTTACAATGTATGTCTGACTGCATATTGCTGAAAAAATATGTATGGATATCCATACAAGGACAGTGTCAATTAATACAATATTGGTAAACCTCTCTTGGAATGAAATAGAGTAACTGTTTAGCAAGCATCAGCACAATGCCCATGCTAACAGTGGGAAGAACTACTGCACACAGTTAAAAATTCAAGGGAGTAATTTTGGTAGGCAGAGTGTGGTTACCTATAAAGTACCCAGGCCATGACTCAAAGGTATTGGTCCTATTCTTGCAAGACAATGGATTACCTGATGATGACAATGAGAAAATATTTAGTTTCAGGAGTAATGAGAAAGAGAATGATACATAAGAAAGCCATCTGAAACACATGGACTAATCAAGATTTTGATGGAAAACTTCATCATAAATGGCATTGTGTGCAACAACTCTGCTGAGGATGTGAATTACTATCTTTTTTTCTCTACCCAGAGATTAAATGCACAAAGAACACTGAACCTCAAGTTACCCTACATTGGACACAAGTGTAAAGATGACATTGCTGAGACAATGTCAAGTAATATCCAACCATAAAACAAGATGATAAAAATCTTTATTGCTTTTTTGCAAGGTATAGCATTGATCTTAACTTGTTGGGTGTTTGAAAAAGAATATAATTATCAAAGTTTTAGTGTTGAGGTTCAAATAGGAGCCTCCAGAGCAGAATAGGAAACAAGAATACTAATCTGACCATTGGTTTACCATATTATGACTAACAGAAATTTCACATTTACACAATTTCACTTGTTCAGCTTTCTACCAGGTAGAGGAATTTATACAAAACACAGAAGTAAATCAGAAATTTGAGAAAATATTCGCAGTCTGTGATGAACACTGAAAGTTGATGCAGGTTTACAGTAAATGAACTGCAGACAGATTTCCTCTATTTAAAGAATAAATATGAGGCACATAAGAATAATTCACTTAAAAGGACAGAGTTTTCTTATCGGGTAAATAAATAACAGAATATGGTCATTTTACTTCAGTGTTCATAGAAAAATTACTTTAAAAGAATGTCAGATTGACTTTTCTTAACTGTAGCCATACATTCTATTAAAAGTAATCAACTTTTTCTTTGAATAAAATACTTTGAATAACAATGGCACAGTCCACCACAATTGGGTTACATCAATGCAGTCCATATCACTTCAACATGCAGTAATAGTCAGTAATTGCTGACTATTTGGCTCATGTCCAAACCATGAAAAGAGAAAAGTAACCAACCCCTTGGTTAAATCTTCCCTAGAATTTCTCTGCTGACTAAGGTTACAACATTAGCAAGTCTCAGTGGTTTTGTTATAGTTCTAGCTAACGTGATCAAGGAAGTAACTATAGGCTTCAGCCTTAGACCTGAATCCTTCTTCTTCATAAAAAGTGCACATTACGACTGGCAAGGGATTGCTGTATTACTTTTGCTCTTTATATCAAATTACATGTTTTTCAAAGGGTTATTCAGGAATTAGCTCATGAAATTATCCATCTTCAACTATACAGTGACTATCTGTTCTAACAGATATGTAAAGCTCCCAACACCTCACTCCTGACACCACTAAAGGAAGAAAAAAAAAAAACAACCTCCACATTCTTTTTCATGCTTAAGAAAACATCAAAAAGCACTGAATCTAATTGTTGTGTTCATTAGGGTTTTTGTTTGTTTGTTTATCTCATCATGGTAGGACAAAGGCAACGACTGCTTCTCCTCACACCTTATCAGAGCGGATTCAGGTCTTTGTAAAACATGCTGTTAATTAGAGATTATCCCAAATAATACAGTGGAAGTCATATTAGTGCATCCAGCTGTATCTGTGGTAGCTCCTATCATGGGTTTTGGAAAATTTCATTTGTTAGAAAATTCAGAACTTATTCTACTGTAAAAACTTTTGCATGACCTTATCCTCTTGACCCCTCATAAAAATCTGATGCTCAATGAGATTTTTGATAAAACATCCTTCTTATTCATAACACTACATATTCAATTCACTTGTTTGCTTTGATTTCTGAGTCATGATTTACTCAGCAATGCTTTTAAAGAGAAAGAAATTGCTGAACTCATGTACTGATGGGTGTATTACATGCTGTAATTATATACAGGTATTTAATATGCATATGAATTGCACCAAATTGAAGTCAGAAGACAAAATCAGAGATGCATGGAGGTAATAAAAATCACCTATTATAAGCTTTATTTCATCATTTAGAATACATTCTTTACCTGCAGATCTTAAATTTCTGATCTGTAAGAACAGAGAGTATGTTTTAAGCTTGTCTGGAATTACAAAAATACTCAATTTTTAAATCCAAGGCTGTATCCTTAATGTTCATTATTTTCTCAATCACTTCTGCAGGCATTAAGCTTTGGCTAAGGGTGCAGTCTTTCTTGGTATGTATTTGTGTTGGACTTTTCAGTCTTTTCATCTCTGTCCTGCACTAATAATCCATTAATAATCTTCAGGGTAAATGGAAGTGAATGTTTATAGATACTGTGAAAGAAATACACATATTACTAAAAATAAAAGATTCTTCATCATTTTCATTTCAATTTAGTTTTTCTAATGAGTAGTTAATTAATTATGGACTATGCAACAAAATATTCTTTTCAGAAGAAAATAGTACTTTACACGGATTTTTTTAAAGTGCCTGTCTTTCTCCTGTAGCACTCTACTACACTTCTGCTATGAACAGTTTTCCATCCTGATTGAAGGAAGTTAGTGTTGGATTTGACATGGATAAGAAACTTACTTTCTAAAAATATTAAAACATTCTCAGGCAGTAGAACTGTATCACCAGAACAGATAACATAACTAGCTATTTTATTAAAATGAGTAGATGTTTTCACATAAAAGATTTTCTTTCCTAGCCTTGTCATATCTGATGCTTGAGAGGTATGGACAAATGGAGACATGGCAGAAGAGAACAAAGAAGGTGACTGGATACCGTGATAACAAGGCTTATGGCAAAAGACTGAAAAAATCATTGTCTAATCTCACACCAGAGAAGACTGAGGGAAGGTGTGACTACAGCCCTCAGCTCAGAAGGTGAGCTGCCTCAAAAACAGGAAGAATGACCTGTTCCCTATCACTGCAGGGTGTGCAACAAAAGGCAATGGGTTTAAACTGCACCGGATGAGGTTAGAGTGGATGTACAAATAAAACTTATCATGTTAGGAGGAGTTAAGTACAGGAGATTTCACAACCTGCCAGGCAAAGCTGTGCAACCTCATCCCTGGAAATGTTGTCTCCAAAACATTGTCATTTCTCTTTCCCGGTGGAAGGAGAATGAACTAGATGATACCCTCTGCTTTGGTCAGGAGACCACATGAGAGCTTATATGTCGTGAAGTAAGGGAGAGCAAACTGCCATTGCTTTTGGGAATGATATCATTTGGTATTTTATCTTCCCCATATTAAGAAGAGACACTGAATTGTATTAATGTAGGGTTGAACCTACAGTATTCATTACCACTGCACCTCTAAGAAACTGGTGCTGACATTTAACATAAGATAACGTCATGACTTGCATATTTTTACTGTTATTAATGGATACTTTTAAAATCTTTCTTCATATTCAGTGGTATTCTGTAACATTTTTTTTTTTATTCCCTCTGGCAAGCTGGAGGCAGACACACATTCCTGGTTTAACAGCTGTACTACATGGCAGTTGTTTGTAGTGGCATTATAGTTCCTTATTATCTTCATTCATAGTTTATACATCATCTGCTATTGTAAATCAGGAGGAGAATCTCATTATCAAAAATCTTGCTCATTTCCTTTGCAATCCTTATTTATGCTTAGTTAATTTTTCAAGCAAACATAATGATGAAAAAATTTAGTGTGTTTGTAATTATAGTATCTGTAATAGGTGAAACAAACAGTGAATGAAAGAACACTTTTAAGAACACAGATATTTGTCAGAATGAATCTAGCATTGAAAGATTATTTATTAAAATATTCCATAAATACTTAACCCACACCTAGTATGCAGGGAACATTCACAGCCTTCTCTCCCTCCCTCTCTTAGTAAAACCTGAGGGCTTTTGTTACCTTTTGGTCAGTTAATACTTCTGTCTGTTCCCATATATGTTCAAAAGTTGAGACAAGAAAATCTGTATTTTTGTCTGACACTAGATTTAGAGTGACAGATGATGGACCAGAAATGAAAGTGAAGTGTAATTATTTTTTTCACATTAACAGAGTTACCAGTTACAATCAAAGCAAAGTGCTTGTCACATCCAGTGCAACAAGAACCCTCTGTGTCACTGATAACACCACTGTGCTGCCAGTCAGTGTCAAGCTGAAAGTGCTGTTAGGAAACAGCTGACCACATTAAACAAATGGATAAAGTCATGATTCTAGAATAACTGCATGCTTAGAAATAGCACAGATCTGTAGTTTTCATATATACGGACCTGTGTGACACCATTATACGTCCTTGATAATGCTTGCTTCTCCTGTTTTGCTTTGTACATATTGCTTCTCTCTTGCATCCTGATTTTCTTGAATGCTGGGGTCCCTCCATATATTTAATGAAATCTGCTAATAAATCTCCAAATCTTCTCAAGTAAGCAGTCATACTGCAGTCTCAGCTTTCTCTCCCTTGACTTTACTAGAGACAAAATAAGATTTGTGCTCTGACACAGTAAGCATTCAGTTTATCAGAAAGCGTATTAGTGTGGGCATGTCTCAGCATAACGTACACCAAAATCTGAGATTATTACTAATTTGTTCTGCTATTAAGTGAATGATAAAATTATTTAGGTACATAGATATGGAGCATTGGGGTCTTTAGGAATTGCACGTAGTTGTCTCATCCTAAGTCTGTGAAAGTCTGAGAGCTTTTAGTGTATAAAATTACATTTACAAGAAAGACTGGGCTTTGCATAGAGAAGAGAAGATTGTGAGGAATAGGAATTCTTCAACAGCCTTCCAGGTGTTCAGGACTCTAAACTCACACAAGTTCTGCAGTCTCTTTACCTTTCCCTGATCTCTTCTCAGTATGGGTTACAGAGGTACTGGAAATGGAAGAGGGGAGACAATGCTTCTTTGAGAAGCTGTTTTGATTAAAGCACTCAGAATTGTGTTCCATGGTCAAGTCTTGGCAGTGAAACTTTATAAAGTAAACAATTGTATAAAACACAAGAAAATAACATCAGATCTAAGTATCTAATCTTTCGGATGCATTTGGACAAGTATTTGAATAATTGTGTACAGTAAAAGTACAGACTCTTCCAGTCTACTGTTTAATGGCCAAACCAATGATAGGCCACTAAATTAAAGTCCCAGTAGAAAGTCTGCATTACAAATCTCTGGCCTTGAATGAGGCTGTAAAGCCTGCAGAATTGTGTTAATCTTATACTGGTTTCAATGCAAATGTTTGTTTAGGCTGCTGTACAAGAAAGCTAGTGTGCTGGTGCTGTGTTAGACCACAGCTTTCACTGCAGCTTACCTCCCTAAAACACACACGGTCTATGAACACATTAGAGGACATTGATCCAAACAACTCGTACAACCTAAATGAGTAAGTGGAGCTGCAGTTGATATGATCCAAGATTACAGATTCTACACAATTTTTTCCACATGCTGGATTCCTCTGTTAGCAACAGGATGGCCATGTTTCCGCTTGGGATTTACATGTAGTGTTAGATCTACTGCATATCCTGAAGCCCATCAGGACACGTTCATCATCACTGCTGCTAGTACCACAGGCAAGGTGCTAAACCTCCAGGAATCCCAGACAGCATAGACGGTTCTTTTCATTTCAGAGGCATAGAATTTACAGCCAGAAAAAGAACATGTGATACACCTAGTTAAGGGAAGAGGGAGATGAAAAATTAGAATCCCATTACAGTGGTAACAAGTATGCCTCAGGCCTTCTCACTTCTGTCTGCAGCTCTTATTGGAAAGAATATGATCAACCAGCACTTGGAAATTTTGCCATCTCATACTTCTGAATTCCTCGGTGCAGCTTTTCCCCAATTACTGAAAACTAAGTCCTTATCAGAAAACTAAAACTATTAGAAACAGTACTCAATTTTGCGTTGTGCTCACCAAACACGTTCATTGCAACATATTGTTTAACTCTTTTACAATAATAAGAGTTCCTCCCTTTTCTGTTTATCCATTACTAAATAGCTATGTTTGGCTCTTTTAACGTGGATTATCCCTGAATGAGACAGATGAACTACTTCAGAATTTGGAGCTTCAGTATTTCTCCCTCTGTGAAGCTTGATAGCTCTTTTAGATCTTCACAAATAAAAAAAATCAAGATTTGGGGTTTTTTTTTAAAGAAAACAGTGAGACTGGAGACACTAGTTAGGAAATGTGGCCAAAAACTATCAAGGGAGAAGAGCTCAGGTTTGTGGAAATATTGATTAAGTAATAATTAAGGATCCTTTTACTCTGGGTGTGGTATGACTAGTCTTATTATGGAGGCATCATTATTTTATCTCAAATTCTACAAGACTTCAAGTTGAGAATTGCTGTCCAACAAGTTTAAAGGAGAAAAAGTAGATTGTGTATTAAGTAGTCCTACAGCTGATCTGTCTTTTCTTTAATTTGGGAACAGAACACTAGGTAGGTATGCTATTCTAACTCAAGTGGATCAAAAAGACAAAAAGGCTATGCCAAAATTTTTCAGTCACAAAAAGAGGCAACAGCAGCCTGGCCAGTGGGAAAAACAGGAATCAGTGAAACTATTCTTACACACTGAAACAAGTGAAAGGAAATAAAAGATGGTATTTTTTATCTGAGTGTAAGTATTTTCAACATTTAACACAACTCTCAGTAATCTCAGTAAATGAACTCTGAATTATTCTTTCAGAGGAAACTTAAATTCTCTTTTCTCATTATAGGAATCCACAATGCTTAAGCTGATTCTATCAAAATGTATGTGTTAATATACTATATGCAAGCTATCTAATCACACTTTTCCAAAGTGAACTGCTACTGGAATACAAAATGAACAGAAATTATGTTTATTTATTAAGCTAAGCAAGGAATTATGTTTAGTGTGAAACAAAGAATTTAATTTATTGTTGATAGCAAAACAAATTTTAAAGGCAGTTAAAGTTGCTCCAAGATAACTGATAATCTGATCATTAAAGCAATTACTCCCTTGCTCATGGTGAGGAAAGTTTGGTGTCAAAAGGTATGAGAGGTTTGTGAAATAAATGCAGTTTAAGTAAAAAATGATGAACTATGTCGATCTGTGGCTTTGTTGAGGTCACCTGTACAAGGACTGGAATTAGGATAATGAATCAAGAGATGAAACATATCTTGGTTTAATAATTTGCAACAGTTAGGCCATCACTTTTTAAGTCGATTTTAGCTTTTGACGTAAGACCATATACCTACAGTATGGAATATGATTTTACATATTGGTTACAAGAGAAGTAGGGTGGGTTACTTGACAGGACACTTGCTGAGATAGGAAGATCTACCATTAACTTTATGGTGGGACTGCATATCAAGTATCAGTCATCATCTCTTTGTGATACTGTTTCCATTGAGATTTTGTCTGCCCTGCCTGTTCAGATTTGAAGCTGAGGTTACATGTATTAGCAGGGACTGGCAGAACACACAGTAAAACCTTGATCCCGGCAGCCATTGAATAGATTATTTAATGTTGACTCTTGTATAGGTACACATATATTTACATAATATGTATAAATAGACACACAGAGATACACATATCAAATATATTTATTGGATATATTATATCTTATTTACCTTATATATCTGATATAATTTATATTCTACATATTTAATACTTATCATTGTATGACTTATAAACTTCAGCCTACTACTCATACAACATAAAAAACACACCTTGACTCAACCAAGAAACAATCTGAGTTTTATTCTTAATAATCCATTACAATATATTGTCCACATAAGTTGCTATTTAATTCTATCAGTTTACAAAAATGTTTTCCAGTTATATACTGTAGGCAGGGAAAACTTTTTTTTGTCATCAGATTGAATCAAACAGCTAGCTAGTGTGAATTTTTGCCATTGCATTTATTCAGATTTTAGACGCCATTTTTTCTTTAGTGAAAAAATCCTTAATGGACTAAAAAAAGTCCAAAGAACTTACCAGATTAACCTTAAATTTGCAAACAATCTGTGATATTTTCCTTGATTTTAGTTTCATCCTCTGTTCTTACCTTGTCCCTATTTTCCTTTCAAAAAAAAAATCTTAAAACAGACTATTTTTTAAATTTATATACTATTTTAAATTTTATTCCTTGCCAAATCTCTCTAAAGTTGTAAATCCAGTTAAAAAAAACATGTAGCAATTCCACTGTTGTTACAGACCTCATTATTCCCACTATTTCAACAATTTCTTTTCAGCACTATGTAACCTATAATTCATAATTGTTGTTATGATTGTTTTGTAATCAGGAATTAACATCCTTCTAGCTTAAAATGCTGTTTTACAGCAACCCATTGTAGTAATGAATTTCTATATATTCACAGTTGGCTTGTAACCTAACATTCACATTTGCATCTTTTTTACCCTCTCTCTTATAATTCTTCATGGTGTTACTCTAGTACATTAGCATTTTAGCCTCTACTGAAATTCATTATGCAATTTTTTGAATTCTTCTGTATCATTCTTCATTTTCACAATTCCACTGTCCATATAACCTCTTCCACTTTTGACTTGATGAATATAGGCATTACTTGAGACCTTTCTTGAAACCAACAGCTAACACTGAATTCATCTGAAATCTGCATGAATCAACCTTCCAGAGAAACTGCTTTGAATAAACCTTTCCAAGCCAGCATGATTTCTATAGCGTTTTGTAAACTAGACAAAGTTAATACTCTTCAATAGCATTTATTTTCTAGCAGAATTTGTTAGGCTCTTGTACTACCATGGGATACCAAAAGGCCTGCCCATATTGAAGTCTTTTTTGGCCTCTCATTTTTGACTGAAATTTTTTTTTATCTGGAGGCAAAAATTCTTCCATCCATGCAGAAAGAAGATTATGGGGTTTTTTCCTCCATTAAAAAGGATGCAAAAACTCTGCTTCGCTGTGCAGTGTTTCCCCAGGGAACTCTTATTCCTTTTTGTCCATATACTTTGCCTTGATGCCAGATTTTAAAATCCACTTATTTGGAGAAATATATGATCAACAACAGGTTTATTTTAGACAACCAAGCAGTGTAAATAAAAACAATCCTAACAGGCATCGCTTGCAGCACGGAGCTCCAAGGGAGAAAACACAGACTCCTGTGTGTAAGAGCTCGTCCAACAGAACAGCCTGCCCATGGCTGTGAGACTTGTCGAGTCCTTTATGCTGTGAGCCTGAAGATCATTAGCTGCTCTCTGCAGCCATTTTGTAACAGTTCTTTCAGTAATGCCTCCTGCTGACTCCCCACATTCAAAACCACATGCCCATGGGTCTTTGCACTGCTTTCTACCCTTGTTTCTGGACACATGCTGTACTCCTCCACATGCTTAACTCCTCCAAATGTCCACTCTCCTTGCTGTCCGATACCACGCTAGTGCTGCACTCTGCAGCATTTAGGATTGCAGGAGTGTACTTGTGCACATCCCCCTTTTTCATGATGTTGCTTTTCTTGGAAAGACATTTTAGGTCTTGAATTCTTCTTGTCAATGACCTGTTCCACAAAAGGAAAAGAAACTTTAAGAAAGACAAGTATGCAGACACCACTAGCCCTCCTCACCACAGGAGGCAGAGGTCCACAGTGAAAAATTAGCGTATTACAAACCATTTAAACCAAAAATTGAAAAAAAAAGTTGAAAGGTTGGAAAAAAAAAAGTATACAAAATTTTCCTCAGAAAGAGTCTATTCAACACAGCTGATGGAATGGGACAGTTTACATTATGCATTGCTTTCATACAGGATGAAACTGACTTGCTTCTCACTGACATACAAATAACTTTTATAGAACTATCCTTACGTTCACCAGTCAGTTGTATAATGAATCTTTTCTTCCCCAGTTAGTTCTAGTAAAAAGTTTTCCTTAAAAAAATCTTTTTTGGGGGCTTTACTTTTCTATTTGCTGAGGACTACTCATGACTCTGCTAGGATGTTATATCTTTGAGTAAACATGATATCTTATTACTTAATGACTTCTCTTATGTTTCTATTATTGTATTAATTACAACCTAAGCACATAACCTAGCAGTGATATATTTTTCTAATTATCTAACACTGATTTTTTTTTTTTTTAGCTAGCAATATGATTCCTGCTATTACTGATTGCAAATAATCTTTTCAAGCAACTGTTCTACAATATGTATTAAAATACAGACTTCCTCCAAGGCAAAGGCTGGTGTTATGTAGAGCTAATGATGTATAGAAAGCAATACATTTGACCTAGACCTTTCAAAAGGGAAGTCTGTTTCCTGGAAGGTCCTGAGCAATTCGAGTTGCTTTTCATGTAATATGATTGATACCATGTAACGGTGTATTCTGCTTTGTCCCATAACCTTCCAATCAGTCATTAGAAATCCAAAAGCACACGGATGCTTCTCTGAACTAGTGAGTCTCCTAATGAAATAAAAAAAACAGGGCAGGAAATAGACTGTTTTAAGAGCATTGGAAAAAATTTCCTGCAGCACATGAGCGATGGCCTGATTATAAGCTTAAAACCTGGAGCCTCAGGGAGGAAGTTTACACGCCAGTACTTATCTATGCCTTCCTACTCAGAGCCACAGAAGAACCTCCAAACTTGAAAGAACTGGCAAAAAATTGCATGAGGAATTGCAGACAAGGAGTATGGGAGGCCCGTAAAGGATTAACATACTGCATAAAAGTTCATTATGCAGCTCCAAAACTGGAAGCTTGACTAGATCTTCACTCCTCTCCCAGCCCCATTTTTTCCAGTTTTACCTTATCCTGTTTCTTCAGTGGAATAATTTTTCAGCCCTTATCTCCAGCACTTCAGGTTTACGAGCTGATAGAGGGTGCAGGTATACTGGGTGAAATCCTGTCTAGGTTTTCAGTTTATTTTCTGTGGAAGATTTAGCTAGAAGTTTACTTTCTTGCACTGGTGTTAGGCTAAATCCATACCACATTTACAGCTGGAGTCTGAAATTGGCAGCATTATGTGTTCTGATGATCTGAAATTAATAATAATTTCTGATGACTGCCCAATCATTCTTAGTTCAGAATTGCAATTCCATATTTCTACACTAGCCAAGCATTAAGCACCCTGCTGATGTTTTATGCTCTGTCCTTTTAGCAAACTTACCATTATTCAACATTATTCAACAACCTTAGACTTACTTGACAGGAATAAGTCATCTGAACATCTGTATTAACACAGACATAGACTGTGTTACCTACCATGGGAAAGTCATGTATTTTCAAACTGTGTTACAAAAATTCTCCAAATGTTTTGTCTGTGTGACAGAGGCCTTGAAAGAATGAACAGTGGCTTATGGACTTCTGCTTAACTTTGTTCATATATTTTTTCTCTCTTACTCCCCAGCCTATGTATTAGTTATCCTGACTGTACTGAAGCTGGGCAGTATCCTCCAGTTTAAGAGAGAAAATGCTCCATCCTTTTTGTCGAAGCTTTCTACAGCACCCAACACAATGGAGAAAAGAACTGTCTGGTGCCCCCAAAAGTTACTTCATAATGAAAAGTCAGTAACATAATAATTTCTAGATTTTCCCGACAATGATAGGCCAAGTCATAAATAGTATCCCTTATCTTGTTACATGTGTGTGCCAGTCTGAGTATCTACCTGATATTATTTACCTAGATTTTGATTTATCTTTCCTTTCTTTTTTTTTTTCTTTCTTTTTTTCCATTTAGAATACCACAGATTTATATTTGTACAGGAATCTCTCCTTAGTGAATTTGTCTTTCTATATAATAAATATTTTTTCATTAAAATATCCATTCAGCTCTCTCATAGCATTTTGGGAAAGGTCAAAGTTGCAGAGCATGGAGGGGTAAGAGGGAACTGATCTTCATCAGACATCAATCTGCAGCAAATGAGAGCTCATGTGCACTTCGGGGTGGTGCACAGGTGGCTGGAAACAGTCAGGAAAAGGGACAAACTACACTATTGAACAGGCCAGAAACTATCTATATTATAATAAAAACTTCCATCTGTATCTCAGGTTTTGTATCCAGTAGACTGATTTACAGCAGAAATTAAATTCTTCCGTCAGTGAAGTTTTCCATTTTCAAAGATATGCACATGCATACACTAGTTACTACATACATACTCGTTACTTTTGTTTTCACAGAGGTTTTATTATCTCTCAATTTTAGCAGCTTAATATTAACGTTCTAAATAGATGAACTATCTATCACTTATGTGAATAAGGATATGAACAATCATAAAAAATAGACAGCCATTCAGTATTTTTAATATTGTAAACTCTTTATTACTGACAATACCAGAATCATGTCTTCCACCAATGCAAAAACCTCCTAAGACTGGGAGAAAAATATATAAAATAATTCTTAGAATTCAGTTCTGGAAATTGTTACTCATAGTTGTTCCTTTTGTCATTAACCCTAAATAGAAATCTTTCCCAGACAATGCTGTGATACTTGTAATAGGTAAATATATGTCTGGAGGAATGCATGAAGAAAGTGCTAGCATGAACAGGAAGATAGAAGTAGGGCATGATAGACCTGAATAAACTAATCTGGTAATTACACTAGAGAAAATTTTTATGAGACTCAGAGTCATTGGAATAAATTGACTCCTGTGCATCCCTGAAAATTTTTTGCATCTACCTAAATGGGTTTTTTCCTAGTATTTATTCCTTATTTTGTGTGTAGATGAAAGATTATGAACTGTTGTATACAGTTTTATTTAACTTTGCAATTGAGCTAGTAGTTTGTCCTCCTTTTTTTTTTTCTCTTTTTCCCTCCAGACAGGCAACCTTACCAGGGTCTAGTCTACACCATTATTTGCTTTTTCTACATTCTGGGTGGGCTTGGCAGTGGATACATGTTGTACATACTGATATTATGTGTGTTTGAATTCACTTCTGCAAGGTATTGAATGCATTATCCCTATACAATAAAGAACTTATCCACATTCTTATAAGCTTTGTTCATCAATGTATAATGACCCCTTCTGACATCTTCACAGTGAATTTCTAGTCCTATCCCAAAACTACTTACAAGAGTCAGAACTGAAGTACACAAGTAATTTTTGATTCATTTTTCTCAAACTTTTGTTCTTTCTGAAAGAACAAAAAGGAAAAATGAATTTGAGGAGACCTGAGTAAGATAATATCTTCAAGCACATATCTTGTTCATAAGCTCCAGTTTTGAAACTTGTTCCATTTTCCTCTTCCATCTGGCTTAATTATATCAGCATTACATAATTCACCATATAAAAGGACAGTCTATGCTGAGGGATAAAATAATCCTCATAATTTGTAATTCCATTGATTGTCTCACTCTCAAAATTTATTTTATATTTTGCCCAATGATGGCTTTAATATTGTGTTTAATGTCACTATCTCTACTTGTTTCTAATCAGAAAAAAATACCGAAATAAACAAACCCACATATGCTGAAGCTAAGTACAAGGTAAACTCTCCTTTCTTGTTTGGTTGTTGCAATGTAGGTGAATGCTGGTGTTAATCTTCAGAGATTCAGCTCCATAGAAGGGATTACAAGATGGGATGGTATCACAAATGAAAAGGGATTTGACCATATTAACCTAGCCCCAGATAGAACTATCATAGTGACATCTGCCTCTGTTGAGCTGCCAGCCATGGTTGGAATTAAAAGTTATTGAAGTCAGGACACAGGTGTACAGGCAGAGGTTCTCCAGAAGGCTTTCAGGTTTCCTAGCTGTCCTGTACAGTAACTGGATGTAACTTCTTCTGTAAATCCTTTTTTTTAATGAATATGAAAACGAGCTGTACACTTCCTCTTAGAATACGATTTCCTTGACTTATCACTTATTATAATTGCATTTTAGAACTTTTTAATGGTGACTGTGTGTGCACTTTTTTCACAGCTGTCAACTGAAACCTAAGTAGAAATGTATTATTATTCTTCAAATCTCTGACAACATTGGAGATCTATCATTTTATAAACTAGTAGAGCATAAACAGAAGGGATGTACGTTGAAATTGAGTTGAATTTGACCTTTAATACTTGTGTCCAGTAAGGTTGATACCATTTCCAGAAAAAGCATGCTTTTAATAATGTATTTTTATGCAGTGCATATAGCATTGTTAACAAATATTCGTTTAGCACAGCACTAATAAATATATTCTTTCTAATCGCCCTATGTGGAAGAACTCTGTACTGGGCTATACCTACTGCTTTCAGGATTGATAGAAGAGAGACCTTGATCTTCCATAACTGCTAATATCCTAAGAAGAAAATTGTTGTAGGAGGGCCTAGGAGTGGCATTTGGAAACTAAGCACAGTCAATTGTATGCTTACATTAATGCACCTTCAGGCCCTATAAATATCTATATAAATGGCCTATTTGCAAATCTGCATGCACACAAATGTAATTAAAGGCCAGTGCAAATTCACATATATGGAAATACTCAAAATCTGTTACAACACAGTTAATATTTTCTAAGTCAAGTTATTAACAAACAGGAACAAACAGGACATGTTATGAGACCATCATTTTTATACATCCATTCACAGTAGAAGAAGCTATGATAGGAATATTTCTGTAGAGGAAGAAAGTCTCTGTAGGAGATTAATTGCTAATATTGCTAATAGTTGTTGTTTTAAACTTCTCTCAGCTACCTTGAATACACAGATAACCAGTGTCCTATTTTGTTTTGTTTTCTAGGATTGCTAAGGTAACTGCTAGAATTAAGGCACAGTATGACGTTTTCTTATGTGCAGGTATATAGTTAATTCTGAATATTTCACCTACCGTAGATACTGACAGAGCAGCAGATACAGTAAAATCAAACCTGAGAATGATAAAAGAAATAATGATTCTCTCTGTGGCAGAATAGCACAGAACTGCTTCAAACAGAAGTCTCAGGAGCCCAGGGTTTATAGGGGTAGACTAGCACTTTCAGGCTAATCTAGAGCACTTAACATGGTGTGGGGAGCTGTATTCTGGCCCTTGGCCACTGGTCTCCTTCCCATCAAAACGAAGGTATGAGGATGGTGGGGTGGGAAACAGACCCCATCCTTACTTCTCCCTCAGCACAGAAATTGAGTGTGGCCGAAGCACACACCTGAGAAATGAGTTGGGAAGTACTCCTGGGCACTGCAGCATACACATGGCATTGGAGATTTTAGCTTCTTCAGTAGTTTAAAAAGGAATATTTGTCAAGATCAAAGAACAGGAGAATAGGTGACACTAGGATTTACAAGCAGTGATAATAAATAAACTGAAGGGAAAAGGTAAGGGTATAGTTAATCTGCAGAGAAAGAATCAGTAAAAATACTAAACTATTATTTAAGATGAGGGGAATAATACACAAATTCTTCCAGCTTCCATAAGAAAGAAGATGTTCCAGATAAACCAGCACAGCCATGGAGATTTTGAGAAGGAAATTAACAGAGGCCATGATGTTGTATTAGTCATTTGTTTTCCTGTAACTTTCTAAAATCCAAATGCTTAGAGCTTTCTAAACTACCACGGAGATATTTTCTTCAAGACATCCTTGGAAAATTGCGGATATATATGTATTTTACAAGAATGATGTCAACTGATGTTCTTTAACCTTTTTATCATGCTTTGAAAACACTGAACTGTGGGGTTTAGATCTACTACCAAAAAAGGTGTTATTACAGTTATTTGCATGAAACAAGGCATAAATGCAAGACGTTGGTATAAAGAATTGAATTTCAAATAGTGACACTATTAACTGCAGAAATGCTAAATGAGTGGGGAACTAGAAGGAAGACATGACTGAAAAGCAGGTATATAAATAATTTAGCTTGTCAAAGTGTAGGACAGATAATGGATGAGGGACATTGCATCAGTATCAGCCTTCACCCCCCAAATTACTTTCATTTATGGTAAAACCCTTTTAAAGCTCTCTGCAAGTATGAAAAGAAGGGTATTTAATGAATTTCTTCACACTTAAGGGGCATTTACAGTTGTCAGTGCAATATAGAAAAAGGACTTACTGCAAATACTACATTTGAAACTGACTTACATCTGACTTAATGAACATACTTTGTGGAATCAGACCTTCTCTCCTGAAAATTCCCCTCCTACACATTTAAATTCAACTCAGAGGTATCTAAAGGTTAATGGCTTGTCTAACACACAAAATGGCAGCTCTAGAGGAAAACTCAGGGGGCTTTTTTTTCTATCATTCTCCAGCTATATTTAGCAGTTCATAGTTTGATCATAGCCTATGAGCTTGAACTGTCTTTCCAGTAAACTCACCATAAAGCTTCCTTGTTCACTTCTGAAAGCATATGATTTCCCATGGAATAGAGTTCATAATGCAGAATGTACTAAATTCTAAAGGTTTTAATTGGTATTATTTATTGTATATCTTAATATTAAAAATTTGTTCACTGTTTCTTCACCAGTAGGCATATCATGCTTTACCAGAGCAGAAAAAATGATTTAAATGTTCTGTTCTTTACATCCTAGGTACTGTCAAAATTAGGAGTTAGCCTAACACAACAGAAGTTCTTCTATACCCCTTCATGCAACTATCTTTACAGGCATTTAAGCTACATTTCAACTCTTACATTTTTACCCTATGGTGAGTTCAAGGAATAAACACCTTAAAGATTTTGCCTTGTTCTCATAAATCAAAACCAATAAAATATTAATAAAAGCCAAAATAATATCTGAGATAACCAGGTGAAAAGTGTCTAGAAGGAGGCGTCTTACAATAATTCATAAACCTATTACACCTTATCTATTCATCTTGTTGTCAAGTATTAATGGGGGCATATTGCATAGTTAAAAGATAGATTTGCAGAGAGAAATATGCACTATGTAAACCTCCAGGGTACCTCACAACATTTAGCTCTCTTTCTTTTATATTTGCAAAAGAAAACACCTAAAAATGTCTCATTACTGGTGGGACTTAAGTGATACTAATGAAGAAATAACAAAATTATCTTAGAAAACCAAAAGAAGTGAGACTGACTTTTCACAAAAACTATTTTCTTTTTCTTTTTTTTCTTTTCCCCCTTTTTACAGAAGAATCTCTGAACTGTATAAAGTATTTTGGCCTGTTGTTGATGCACAAGGTCTGATGTGCTTGACAAGTGGCATATTGGCAAGTTTTACAGAGCTTGAAGGATATGCCAAGGCTGCTCTATAAATAATATTAAACAGGAACCTGTTTTCCCCACCTTCCTTTCTGTGAAATGTTGCCTGAATTCTAATAATAAATCTGGAAAGGGACAGCTCTGTTGGTATTTGAAAACCCTCTGATACACTTTAAAGATTGCAGACTGTATATTTTCTGAGCTATAAAGGTATTCTCTCTTTCAAACTGAAAAGCTATATAACATAAGGAAACTATATCATTCAAGTGGCATGAAATAAATCTCATTAGCACAACCTTCACCATAATTTAACCAAGATGCAAGTCAGTATCTTTTAGCATAGTGAAGCTGTTTAAATGAAAACTGAGTTGAAATCAAAGCAAAACATGTGCTATTTTATCTGCAAAGTAAGCAAAACTGGAAGTTATAAAGTATCTAAAATAAAGAAATCTTAAAATCCCAGTTATGGTCTTGTGCATCATTCACATGTTATTTTATAGCTAAAATATTTGATTCTGACAATTCTCCCACCTATGTCCATTTTTGTCAATAGAAATCAAACTGAATACAGTCAGTCAATTAAATGTAAGCAGTGTAAGCTGTAACTCTATACTATGTGGTTTTCATCAAGGCAGGTCTAAATTCCTCCACCTTGAGCTCTAAATTCTCATTTATACCAGAGACTACATGTTGTCTTTATTGTAAACAAACTGCAAATTTAAGGCAACTCCCAGAATCATGTACAAGAACATAAATACATAAAAAAGCAGGCATAAATCTCAGGAACTGCAGGCAAAGGAAAAAAAAGGAAATAGAGAGGCATGGGTGGATTTTCTTATTTCTAAGTGTCTGTTTTCAACTCAGACTGGTAAGTTTAAAAGAAGGAGTGGAAATGGGTCAAAACAGGTTTTTTGGCTGCACTTTTCCCTGTTACAGATTAAGAGAGCAGTATCTTTTCTAGGTGAGTTGGTGTCTAGGAGAGAGGGGAAAAAGATAAACTTTGCTACAGTTGAACAGGAAATGAAGGAAACTTGCAATAAGGTCACATCCTTTCAACCAGTCCTGATTCTAAACGTCTCATTCAGGGAATGAAATTTTATAGCAAGCTTGAAGAAATCAGTGCGGAAGTTTGGGTTCATACCTTGTATTCAAACATATTTGGTTAACTATGCAAAAAGAACATTTGTGGCTGCGCCAAAGTAGGAACAGATTTTAATTTTTAAATCATCAGCAGACAAAAACATTACACAATGAAATATCAGTATGGACATAGAAAGCAATGTGTTTGATTAATTTGTTATGCCATTGCCACTGCTAACTGCAACACAAAGTATGATTCATGAAATTAACATAGTGATTCAAGAAAGATTCTGCTAACTTTGACAACATTCTTAACTTCCATTGACTTAAACTTACCTAAAACAAGGACAAATGAACTAATGAGTTCAGACTACAGCTAGAAAAAGTCAAGATGACATTAGGAAATACTATTCAGTGGTGAGGATGGTGAAGCACTGAAATAGACCACCAGGATGGTTGTAGAGCCCTGTTACTTAATTTTTTTTTCCATAAGAAGAATTGATAGAGTTATTTCTTTCCTCCAAAGCTGATGTTTGAGATGACATCTGTTGTGCTTGCTTAAAAAAAAAAAAGTCACAGATAATATGGGAAAGGAAGAATGTAAATACACATGAAAAAATGAAAAGTGTAAAACAAAGCTATTGGAATGTTACTAGAACAGGGAGCAGAAAGGAGAAGAAGCAGTGTTTAATGAAAATGTGAATTTCCAGTCAGTTCCCAGGTTTATTGCGCCTGAATGGGTGTTTTTATGAGTTACTGGAGGGTTGGATCTACAGAATGCTGTCTCCTAGTTGTCCACAGAGCAGGTGTAGCTTATTCATCCCATTACATACCTCTATTCTGGCATGCCAGTATGTCTCAGTCCTCACCAATTCAGAAGTGTGGTTGCCTTGTTCCCTTGGTACTTTGCCTCTTTGCTACATCTGTCAATACATTTTGCAGGTATGAAGACTTAAGTTGCCCATTTGGAGCTGTTGACAAGAACAAAAGCATCAGACAATAAATGTTCTAGATTATTAGTATCATCAACAATACTACCCCTTATAGTGGAGTTCTCTTCTGGCAAGAATACATCCTCAGTGAGGCACCTGGCCAAAAAATGTATTACAAGACAGAACATTACAATTCAGTCACACATTTTCAATAGGCCTATTCATGACTTTAAAATGTTTCCTGTGCTTGTGAATCTCTCTGAAAAAAAAAATGAGGAAGGTCTTCAACACAAAACAGAACCGTGTGACACTATGAAAGAATATGAGCCTGAGGCAGCACGGAAAATTAGTGATTTAGCTACTGTCAGAATTAATAGTGGTCTATTCTGTTAGTTCAGTGTTCTTTGGATCATGGCCCAGAAGAGTATTTAACCATGACACTGATTCAAGAAAATATGTAAATATGTGATTAACTTTAAGCCCATTGACTGGAAATTATGTAAGTGGTAAAGCACATCTCCTGAATAAGGCTTTTGAGTGATGCTTTGAGCAGGCTTTACTATGCTTATATACTGTGATCCAACAAAACATTTATACACTTAAAGTGAAGCATGAGCTTTTTTCTGTCATGGAGCAATATTGCATTAAAAATAAACACGTGAAGGAGCAGAAATTACATAGTTAGCAAAAGTTCATCTGGTCAGCACACCTAAAATTCACTAAAAGATATTGTAGTTGAAAGAGAAATCCATAGACTGAAATCAAGTTATGCTGTTTCTTTTGTAATAGGAAATCCTTTTTCATGCAAAGATGGCATACTGATATCAAAGATTTGCGTGTACTCAATGCTTATGAAAGTAGCCAAGCCACCCATGTACCAAGATTACTGACATTCACATCAAAAGATTTCTTATTTAAACAGGAAAGAGGAAGAGATTTTGGGTTGGTTTAGGTTTTTTTTCTTAAAAAGATCTTTCAAAAAGATTTAATTTAATTTGCTGTTTAGCTTCAGCAGTTGCTAAATGACAGAAATGTTGTTGGCGGACTAGAACTGGTGCTAACAAATTTGAAAAACTGACAAATATAGGAGAACAGAGAAAAAATAAAGTGTGCTAGCATTAGTAAAACATTTGGATAAGCTTGCCTTCTTTAAAGAGTCAAGAGTCATGTAAGACAGATAATCTGATGGGGAGGGTCAACAGTAAAGCATGTAATATGTTAAAAAAAAGTTTACAAAAGAAGACAATGTAAAAAGATTTTATATTTTGGGATTTGTAGTCAAAATGGGATTTAGTTAACAGTACAAGGAACTGGCATTTCTAAAGCTTTTCACATTATAGGTTGCTTTATCACATCTTGGTGTGTTTTTTTTACAGTTCTTAGACTCTTTGTATAAATATAAAACACACTGCTTTCACTTTTATTTCATCTGTATCTTACCAAGTACCTCAGTTTAAAAAGCTGTCCCTGAGTCTCCTTCTAGGCAGAGTGGATCTGAAATGTAAAATGTTGCCACTTATCATAAATTCATTGGCCTCAGCAAAAGAATATGCATGAACAAGGAGACAGATAGCATCACTTGATGGTTTGCTCAGTACCTGCTGCATCTTCCTCAGTTGTCAGCAAAGCCTCTCCGCACCTGAAAGCTCACTGCTGCACCCCGCGGGGCTCTCTGACGCCAGGCTAGCAGGATCCCAGTGCTCTCCTAGCCCTGCCATAAATGTAGCAATGGCTCCTCCCAAGAACAGACAGCGGTGTTGTGAAGTGACTCCTACATCAAGGGACAGGAAGGTAAACAACAAGAACAGCAAAAGCATATTTTAGAAATCTTACGTAAAAGAGAACTTTGGAATCTTTGGTGATCAACTTTCTACAAGATGGTTTTTTTGAGATTTACAACAAGACACCTTATGATGTCATAGATCTGGACATGAACATAACATCAAAAAATTAGCAGTAGAAACACATTTAAACAGTGTAGAATGACAGTCTTTGGGACAGTAGAAGTAGTGCCTAAGCTTAGTTTTAAGTGTGGAGGTGGTTCTATACTTCTATGAGATCGGGAGATATTTGTAGGTAGAGGCAGTAAATTATGTTGTGCATAAAGGGCTGCATTCAAAGAAAGACAGAAAAAAAGTCAGAGATATCAAAAAATGTTCCCATTAAATCATTGGGAACCATATGGGACACATCTTCAGCAGTATTGGCTAACTCATTTGAGTGTTAATAGCACAGAGTCAGACCATGCTTCCAGCCCACATTTTCCTGGGTCATTGCATCCTGAATTTTTAATCTTCCTTTTTGATCCAGGGTTTTGCTGGGAAGGGAGTGTCCTCTCCACTTGCCAACTTGGTGTGTGAGACATGGGCAAGGTGAAAGAAGTAAAAGGAGGATTTTAAAGAATTTACGTAAGTTTTGAGATGTGCAAACATGTGAGGAATTTTCTCTGCCTTTCTTTCTGCAAATAGAATATTTCTGTGACAATTTGGCTCCTATGGACACAAATGTAAGCACATGTAAGTGAAGAACCAATGCAAACTACAACATATACATATATATCTATCTACAATGGGCTTGTCAGACCACATGCACAAATACTGCTTTATACACACAATACACTACCTTTATATGCACAATACATGTAGTGCCAATGAGTCACATGTAATCTAGTAATCATGGAACAACAGACTGTAATCTTTTAAATAAAATGGGGATGCTTTTCCTGTTGAACTTTCACACAGTTCCTTCATGGTAATCCATGTATTCAATCGTGTTCTCACTAGTCACATGTGGTTTTTTTTTCAAAAGAACTCCAGTGGTTTGAATTTTCACACTAGAATAGCGTAACTTGGGATTTTTCTTTAGAAATATTGTATTGACAGTCTATGTGTGGTTCCAGTAGATGATATCTGCTCGATGCACAGTAAAAAGCAGAAAACCATACATGAAGAATTGCTTCCTCAGACTTCTATTCTCCAGGTCTAAACAGCTGAGGCTAATAGACAGTTATTGAAATCTACTGTACAACAACATATTGCCATAGCAACAGAGATGAGACCATACTTTTCAAAATTGACATCTAAATGAGACTCACTGTCAGTGGTTGTGCCACTCCTAGAAAAGTGGTTTGAAAGATATCATGAGATGGCAACACGATGAGCAACACAGATCAAAGCCACTGGATCAGTGTGTAGCAAATTCACTAGCAGGCACTAAAGAAAAATTCAGTTGAACTTTTTAATCACAGTGATGAAAAAGAAAAAATAATTCTCCTTTTCCTTCAATAGAACACACTTTTATCTCTTTGCTTCTCTTTTGTTCTGTGGGTTTGTTCTTTTGTGGTTTTGTTTTAGTTTTTTTTAAATAATCACAACAGAAGACACCAGTCATTTAATTTATTTAAAATTTCTTAAATGGAAGTAACTGACTATTGATTAAGTCTATACAAAACAATAAGCTGAAAATTAGGAAGGTGTATATCTGAATTAATCCTATTTGTTGAGATTTCATCCATCTTTCAGCTTTCTCATGGAATGGGTCAGAAAATATTCCTACTGCACATACAAACACAAGCTATCACTCTCAATCTATCGTACTGTTACTTGCACTATTACCTGCACAGCTAGGTTTCAACACTGATACTATTTCCAAAACAGATGTAGAATGATGCAGGATAAAACATATTGATTACTTGTTGTCACATTGATTAGCATTGAATATTAGCCTCAGATATAACCCCCCTCAAATATACATATGAAAACTCCTGAATACATCCATATCTTTAAATAGTTCTGTATTAATAAAAACAATAATGACAACAATAATTGTGAGGACTTCCAGAAAAGCAGAGTTATCTGGATATAATGGGACAAATCTAGTTCAGAGGAATGAACTCAAAGAAAACTCATTGTATCTGTGAATCTGGCCAGGACTCCTACAAATATTAAAAAAGAAACATTTTTATAATTTAACACACTGTCTTATTCCTATGCCTCTTTCTTATTTAACTGGGAAACGTGGAAAGACCATCAACACACTTCTTTCTCCACTTTATCAACAAACTTAACAGTACAATTAAGTAAGAATCAATGCATGCCCTGTCCTACCATACCATGAAAATATGCAGTGGATATTAAATTAAGAAAAATCCCCAACAACATACACACTACTCTGTCAGTACATATTTAAGACTTAGTATAAACTCTAAGCTCTTCCTCCCATTTCATGCAGAATATCCAAATCTACTGTATACCCATTTCCATCATGATGCATATGTGACACTTGCTAAGTGTCATTTGGTTTTGCCAAATGCAATAATACCCTCACTGTACACCAACACATGCTGGATCACTTTCTCTTTAATTTCACTTTCCTTCATATTGTTAGTAATGTATTACTTAAGCACATTATACACTTCTCTTGCAAATTCGTTGCTCATGTTTCTTATTTATAGAGCTTTTCAGAATTATCTTCTATTTTTATGGTTAAAGCTTCTTTCAGACCTAATATTGATGTTATTTTGTTTAAATTGTTTTATATACGTATGCTATTTAAAAAAGATTGTTGCTGCTTGGCATAGGCAGCAATAACGTGCATAAAGGGGATCAGACAGGATGATTTAAAAATTGGCTATTGGACATTATATTACTAACAAAGAAGAGAGATGAAGGCAAAGAAAATAGTAAGTGGTTCCCTAAATAATTTTCTCTCTTACAATGAGGCATTGTTTCAAATTAGATATTCAATGATCCTCGTTACTGAATCTTGAGCTCCAAGTAAATCTTGTTTTGTGGATAAGTAAATAAGATCTGCTAAGTTATTAAGACAGGTACAAGGTTAAAAAAGCAATTAGATGTGGAACAAGCTGTGTTCTCCCTCTTCTGCAAATCAAACTTTCGTTTAATATAGCTATCTGTTTTTGTTGACGAAATATCCCTAACCTTTAACTACAGTGAATGTGCACTTATACACCCACTCACATGGGTAAACTGTTCAGAAACAGCAAAATGCAAAGAAAGGTAAAGGAGAATAAGAAAGAAGAGAGTTTGTATTCTTCATGTTATTTAGTAGATAACTTTTTCTTTCTGTTGATTAATTTTGCATCACATGGAATTGGGGTGTATGCCAGTTCTTGCTCCTCTCTATTCTTACTTACTAAACTGCAGACAGATAAATAGTCATCTTCTCTTGTGATGTGTTCTCTGTTTCAAATCAATTCATGGTTGTCCTAATGAGAAGTATGGTTGCTAGACACATGTCAAACCTTGGCTTAAAGATGCATCACTGTTATTGATTTGCTAGATTAACATCTCAGAAGGGAAAGAAGGATGAACATAAATTAGTAAGAGTCCCAGGAGTAATGGTCAGAAAACCTATTCTACACAGATTTTCAACTACAGTACTACTACATGGTTTTTGTGGCTATCCCATGTGCAGTTTTCCACTGACATTAATATTGTGCTTGATATTATCAATCTTGTATATTGATGTTAATAATATATTTACAAGTAAATACGTTGTACCTACACAGTTGAATAAGTTTTCATAGTCTTTATAAGCTTACTTGCCATGCCTGAAAGATGGCTGGACTACACAGTATGTTTAACAAGAGGTTGAATTCAGAAAGTGTCAGTGGGTTTTGCCTGGACACCTACCCCTACGTTGATGCTATAGCTTTACAGTTTTGTGCATTCTGCTTACTATTGACATTAGCCTTCCTTGGTGCTTCTGGCTAGTGTCATCACAGCATGGCACAGCTCCATGCTTGCATTTTCAGTCAGTTCAGAAAGAATATAAATATAAAGGTATAGAGACAGATAAACAGAGTGATTGGTGATGTGGAAAAGCTTGCATCACAGGAGGAGTTAAACAAGAGAAAGTCAACAGGCAAGTGTTCTTCAACTTTCAAAAGATGCAGGTCAGAGAATGTGATAGAGATGCCTAAAAGTAAGAAAAACAAATATGAAATGATTGCTTCCTATTTCTCATTACACAAGAATCACAGAATCACAGAATCACAGAATCACTACGGTTGGAAAAGACCTGTAAGATCATCAAGCCCAACCTGGGAAAAAGAAAAAAAAAAAAAAGAAAAAAAAAAAAAAAACCCACCACAAAAAAAACCCAAAAACCCACCACACAACAACAACAAGCCACAACCCACCCAACACCACACAGCACCATGTCCATCAAGCTACATCCCACAATGCCACATCCACACGCTCCTTGAATACCTCCAGGGAGGGTGACTCTACCACCTCCCTGGGCAGCTCATTCCAATGTTTCACTACTCTCTCGGTAAAGAACTTTTTCCTAATATCTAGCCTGAACCTCCCCTGGCGCAACTTGAGGCCATTTCCTCTAGTCCTGTCACTAGTCACTTGGGAGAAGAGACCAACACCCACCTCTCTGCAACCCCCTTTCAGGTAGTTGTAGAGAGCGATAAGGTCTCCCCTCAGCCTCCTCTTCTCCAGACTGAACAACCCCAGCTCCCTCAGCCGCTCCTCATCAGACTTGTGTTCCAGACCCCTCACCAGCTTCGTTGCCCTTCTCTGGACACGCTCCAGCACCTCAATGTCCTTCTTGGAGTGAGGGGCCCAAAACTGAACACAGTATTCGAGGTGTGGCCTCACCAGGGCCGAGTACAGGGGCACGATCACCTCCCTGCTCCTGCTGGCCACACCATTTCTGATACAAGCCAGGATGCCGTTGGCCTTCTTGGCCACCTGGGCACACTGCTGGCTCATATTCAGCCGGCTGTCGATCAACACCCCCAGGTCCTTTTCTGCAGGGGAACTTTCCAGCCACTCATCCCCAAGCCTGTAGCGTTGCCTGGGGTTGTTGTGGCCGAAGTGTAGAACCCGGCACTTGGCCTTATTGAACTTCATCCGGTTGGCCTCAGCCCATCGATCCAGCCTGTCCAGATCAGTAGAAGAAGTAGCATGTACCAATGAAGCTTAAATTAAACAGAAAAAAAAGTGAGTAAATTAATGATTGAATCATGGAGCTTGGCATCACAAAATGTTTTGGGTAACAGAAGTATGAACTGGATTAAAATAGTGGATTAGACAAATTCATGCATGGAAGAGAGGTGCTTCAAAGAGCTTCAAATATAATGGTGCAAGTTCAACTTGTAGCTTACAAGACCTCTAAGAATTTGCTGATTGCCTAACACTGCAACAGCATACTTTGCAATGTACTGAATTCATCCCTGACTTGGTCTTTTATGCTCCTTCCTGGATTTCACCAAAACCAATAGCATCTAGGTTCTTACGCCCTGCCATAATTTTTAGTATCAAAGAATGAGAAAGCATTACCTGCTTCATTTTACTGTTAAGTTTTGGTCACCATACTATACAGAAGCACTCATTTATGTCTTACATTTCCATTCCACTACCTTGTAGCTGGAAGGATTTTAAGAACAACAAAATATTGTCCCACAATGGACCAAAGCCATCAGAGACAGTGAATGTGGTCTAACTGATACTCATCCTTTGTTCTTTTTCAGAAAGTAAAGAGATTTCACTTTGAAAAATGAGTAATTTTAAAGAAGGTCTGAAGAAAGGTTCAGAATATTTGAACAATAATAGGTGACAAGTCCTGTCTACCATGATAAATCATTACTTTGATGGAAATTTACTACAAGGGCTGAGTATACTTATGAAAATAAAAGTTAAAAATCAAGCAAGTAGAGAGAGAGTGCACAGCACTGTTGTGTGTTGATGAGTAATGACGTACTGCAAGTTTCTAGAAAAAAAAGAAGTGTTTGCTGAGTGTTTCCTGTAAACCTGCATTCTTTCTGCTTTGTAACCATCTTTGAAACATGGCAGTTGAAAGAAAGAGAAAGAGAAACCACTCAGAAAATTCTTAACAGTTAAAATAAATAAAATGAAAGCTTTCTGCCATCATCAGCTGAACACAGTATTACTTATATCTCAGTCAGATCCGCCTACTCAGACTATGCACTTACCAAAACAAATGATGGAACCTTTAACGGAAGCACCTTTCATTTCTAAGTCTAGAGCATAAATTGAAAAAATAAAGGCATGAAGGACAGGAAATTACAGAATTGTCAAAGATAATGCCATATCTACAAGAATATTAAAGTATGAGTGAATTGCTATCTTTGATATATAAGAATACCTGTTTTAATACCTAAATACTAGTTTGATCATCCAGCCCTACTGAATATATTAATATAACTGCTTCAAAGGGTGGTTTTCCACACTTTCTCACACAGGTCAAACCGACTTTCAGCTGTGGAAATGTCATAACATTTGGTGTATAGGAAGAGGTGGCCTTTTAGTGGTGACAAGGAGTATGTATTTCTGTCAAACTTAAACATGTGGGAAGTTATGGCTTGATCAATATTGTTATCCAATATGCATACACACACAATCAACATGTTAACACAGTTGCACAGATGCCTACTATTAGGATGACTACACTTTGCAGCTGAGACAATCTAGGATATTGCTGTGACCAAAAGAGAGAGATACTATTCCCTCCTGTCTCCTAACTCATGCCTTCCTCATTTCATGCTCTTACTTCTTCATTTGGCTTTGGCTTCTTTCTAGTCTTCTCTCAAATTATTAAATCCAACCCCCAACACACACTCTTAAAAAAACCTGTTCACATTTTTTTAGTTTGGTTTCCTTCAGGTTCAGCAGCTGAACCCTTTGAAAGCAAGGTCTAGCAGCTGCCAGAGCCAGCCTGAAGAGAGGCTGGAGTATGAACCCAGGACCTCTCTCCATGAGGCTAGAGCAGGTTCTTCTCATTTCAGCAGTGGTGAAACATTGGACTGAGTAAAGCCGTGGATATATAACTTTATGGTCTTCCAGTCAGAAAAACAAAGCCTGTTAGGATCTGAAGGAAACCAGTCTAACAGCACACAAATACTATCATCTTTATAGTACAGAGGGGGAAGTCAATGCATAGTAAGTAAATCCTTTCTACAGTGACAAATGAAGAATCTTTTGCAATGAGGGAGAGAGCACAGTTTTCCAGATTTTCAGTCTTTTGATTTAATTAGAAAATTATCTTTAATTATGGTCAACATTCTGCCAGTTGGGGGGATGAATGTACTTCTCCATGAAGCTGTTTGAAGCTCTGTATAGAAATTAACACTATTTGAAAATAGATTCCATGCTACATGTGCAAGTGAACAGTCATAGTTACTAAAGTATCCTGATTACCTACCTGTAATTACAAGGTCTAGCCTGTTTGGACACACAAGAATTTCCATCAGTTTCTACAAAGTTCATTATGTCACTTTTAATTTTTACTCTTCATATAAAGACAGGATTAGCATAATCACTCTTAGGGGAGTAAATAGCATCCTTGATGTTATACATCAATTCCCACATTTTTTCGAAGCTTGAGTCTCCCTGAACGTGAGAGTAGATATTCAGATGTCTAAATGATGCCAGGGTTATCATTATTTATTGCACAACTCTAGTTCAGAATGCAGTAATACCATCAAGATGAAATAAAAAGGCAAATATGAAAATTCCAAAACGCACATGACATTGGAAAAGTTGATGACTTAAGCAGTTATTGTGCAATTAACTAGGCGATTCTAGTTTTTGTCCATTTCTTCAGTTATTTTTCATACTCTCTACTCCTTCTCTCTTTGACTTCAACAGTTGGCTGCCTTCTTGGCACTAAAATATATTTTATTCACAATGATTTTTATTCTGGTTTTTTGCATACATATATTCCAAAATAAATGCATATTCAAGCTTATTTTCTTGTCTCAGAAAACCAATGGGAATCTTACTATTGACTTAGGTGGGTGCAGAGTCAGACTACAGTGGCTTCACAGAGATGTATGAGAGAACTCGGTTAACCACTCTCCTGAGCTGTGTAATAAGAAGGTGCCAGATGAACTTGCTAAAAAAACAAACTCACAGAAACCTTAGGGCACACTTCAAGGTACAGTGCACAAAGAATAAAAAGTCATAAGAACAACTTTTCAGCATTCTTTCAGGAATACCTTTTGCATTTCTATGTTTTTCCTAAAGCAGTCTTGATACTGACACATGGCTTTTAAAGTACTTGCCAAAGTAATTCATTATGTTATTAACATTACTGTATATTCCAATAGCACCAAGGAGTACTCAGAATAGGCACCATTCAAGAGCTTGCACTTTAAAATAGACCAGAATAGGGAGCAGGAAGTAGTATTTTGTAATTGTAATAAAGTAAATTGCCTATGATTTGTAATAAAGTAAATTGCCTATGATCATTCAGAAAGCCGGTAGCAGGAATGGGACTTAGATTTGGAAGTCCTTGTTCCCAATCCAATGCCTGTCTTCCTCTGGCGATTGCATTGATGTGCTATGTCTTACTTTTGTCCAGGGAAGACCTCCTTTCACCAGATCGTGCCGCACCACATGACATGGAACAGGAGACACCCAAAGGGCATGATTCATGCTTGGGGAATGGATTATAATGACTTGGCACCCTTCCACTTTGGGTACAGGCCCAAGTGAAGTTTGAATAATCACTTGCAGACTTTGCTCCATCTTACTGCAATATTCCACGAAGACCAATTCTCTGTCAAGTTGCCTTCTCCATACAGGCACTAGGAGAGCTAGGGAGATACCTTAGACCTAAAAGTCAACTACACATTGACAGGGCACTTGCAACTGTAGATGCTGTTCACCGTGTGCAGCTGTAGCATCATTCTGTGCCTTAAATGTCATCTCCTGCAAGCAGTTCTATATACATGCTCCTGTTCATTTACCTGTTACTTTCTCCTTGGACCAAAATCAGGATTGAAATTAATGATGTAAGTAGAAATAAACCAAAAAAATCTAGCAAAACTTTCCCCACTGCCAACAGAGGCAAATTCTGCCGAAGCAGACTTTTTTCATCACCATGTAGTGACAAGACAAAAGGAGATTCGACTTCAGCAATCTTTTCTTATTTTTTCCACAGAATTTCTTTCCTACTGATTTATTACTGTGAGAAAGAAAAATTCCTTGTGCATGAGGACTTTTTTTTTTATTTTAGCATGGCAGTCATATTCAGAAATAGAATAGCGTATATCTGTTGATCCATCTGAAGCTCACTCCATCTCACAGTTAATGAGAATGCTCTTCTAGATTTCTATTAAACTCCTTCAGCATTTAGTCATGTTCTGATATCAAGGAAAGTGCTTTAAAGCTCCTTAAAAAGGGCAATTTACAAATAAGTCTGCAGAACAGACCCAACAAAATTCTGCCCAAAACAGCAAATATAGATCCTTTCCTTATAGCACTAAAGCAGGTGGACTAACAAAACAGAATTGCTCTTACAGACCCAGGGAACAAAAAAAAAGAGAGGGAGACAAGGAAGGGGAGGGAGGAAGAAAAGAAAAAAGTCAATTAAGCTAATGCAAGTTGGGTATCACAAGGTTATAGATATTTCAAGAGCTGAGCAATTTACCGTCTGGAAAGAGAAAAGAGCTCTTGCATAAAATGTCCTCCAGTTCAGATTTATTATCCTTTTACTTGCGTTATATGTGATACAATTAGCAGGAGGTGCCAATAAGGCATTCTCTCAAGGACGTGGTCATTCCATACCATCTGTTATTAATTGCATTGTCCTTTCCACAGCTAGCTAGAGGGGAAAAAGTTCTCTGAGAACCACCTGCAAATTCTGACTGTATGATGACTGGAATTTAAAAATATCTAACCAGAGTATGTGGGTGGATGAAGAGTACCAGAGCAAAGCTGCTTCTCAAAATTCCAAGGAAAAAATGCATGAATATAAGGCCCCAGAATAATGTAGGTTCAAGCTGTATTGATTTTTTTTTTAATTTTCAACTACAGTGATAGCTTCCTTGTAAAAATATATTGCAGAAATGAAAAAAGAACAATTAAAGCTGGCCACTGGAAATATAGCTGCAGTGTATACGGTGTGTTGAAGACATGGATTTTTTAATGGATTTTCATTTGCATGTCCCCTATACTGCTCATGAAATCAGGAATCAAAGACAATAAAGATTGACTGCTCCTTTCTTGCTTTTTGGAGAGAGAAGGGAAGAAAATCGAAGAGACAATCGGACAGGTAAAAGTGAGAAAACTCGTGGGTTGAGATACAGACAGTTCAATAGGTAAAGCAAAAGGTGCGCACACAAGCAAAGCAGAACAAGGAATTAATTCACTACTTCCCATCATCAGGCAGGTGTTCAGCCATCTCCAGGAAAGGAGGGCTCCATCACATGTAATGGGTACTTGGGAAGACAAAACGCTGTAACTCTGAATGTCCCCCTTTCCTTCTTCTTCCCCCAGCTTTATATTGCTGAGCATGACGTCGTATGGTATGGAATATCCCTTTGGTCAGTTGTGGTCAGCTGTGAGGCTGTGTCTCCTCCCAACTTGTGCACCTCCACCCTACTCGCTGGTGGGGCGGTGTGAGAAGCAGAAAAGGCCTTGACTCTGTGGAAGCACTGCTCAGCAATAATGAAAAAGTCCTTGTATTATCTACACTGTTTTCAGCACAAATCCAAAACATAGACCCATTCTAGGTACTATGAAGAAACTTAACTCTATTTCAGCAAAACCACTACACAATATCACTGTTACGATCTGTTAAACAGACTCATACTGGGAAGTTTTCATTGTTACATTGGGCTAGGTTACTGGTTAGACCCGTGTACATCCATGTACTAAAAGAAGGAAAGTAATGTATTACTACCTTTCCTTAGCTATTTGAATGAGATAGATAGAAGAAAAACTATGTCATGCTGATGTCACTTGAAGCAGCGTACAAAAGCCTTGACTATAGTGCACAGCTAAATGGTCATGCCATGCAAAAGTATATTCTAACAAATAGAGAAGTAGTGAAATACTGAAGCTAAGAAAACTGGGGTAACCAGGAGGCACATGGTGAAATCTCAGTCACAGTAGGCTCTGTGTCACATTCCCCAGGAAACAAAAATAAAAGCTCCATACAAAACTTGTGGACCCCTCACTTTCAATACAGTAATTTCATTGTAAAATATATGATACCATGAAAACATTTCAGATAGAGTCAACAAAATGTGGATTATGTTGTAAAAATTTCCGGGATTCTGATTCTTTTCTTTAAAGTGCTGAATCCTTTTAGAAGTCATGGGTTTCAGTGGCAGTTGAGGGGGGCTGTCATGAGAATTAAGAGCACAGAGCAGATCATCACAGTAAAAACAAATGAAAGGATCACACATAGGAGAAAAATGAGAAAGGTGAGGCCTTGTTTGACTTTATATATTCTTAGTTGCTTTTTGACATCATATATCAAACAAGCAGGTCTAAAGCAAGAATTCGAATTGCACTGCAGATGAAGAGGTGTGAGATGCAAGGAGGAATTTGAGGGAGTGGGCTGAAGTTGCTTACCTACAGGAAAAAACAGTGCTTTTCATATGTAGAAGTTAATTTAAAGAAGACATAAACATAAAAGATTGTGGTCAAAGACCTTAATTATAAAGTCTCTACCCTCACAAAACTGAGAACAAGAAACAAAGAATTGTGATGATTTCAGAATACAATACAAAAGTGGGACTGCTCTGGCTTATGATTTTCATAAATATTCTCCAACAAGTATTAGGCTATCCAGCTTCCCAACAGTGTAGAAGTTTGTATTTTATATTAAATATATAAAGTCCCAAAATCTTCTCCCCATGATGTTCCAGACACTAATATACATAGTGCCTGGTGATTCACCTTCTCAACTTTTTTGCCACTTATTTAAGCCCTGAACTTAAGTGTTGGATAGCTAGCCTTTTGCTTCAGAAAATTTTTGTATTCTGTGTTCTTCAAGTAATGTTTCAAAAGACTAATTCAGGACTTTAAACTTAGATGTTGAAGACTGAAGTGCTTATATTAACTGCATCCTATTTCTACACACACATTAAATTAATGTGTTTGAGTTTGTATCCAAAACTATAGAAGTCTGTGAGATCCTTCCACCTTTTTTTTTTTTTTTTTTTTTTTTGTAAACTGTTCTTCCTCCTAGGGAGGATCTGATATGCCATAGCAAATCAGGAGTGAAATTTTATGTCATCTTTGTGTTTTCCATTAAACAAAGGAATATTTCTATACTTTTGTTATGCTTTTTAAAAAGCAACAAAAGAAAACAACTTTACCCTCCTTCAAATCAGGCAGAAGTGGCTTTCAGTCCCTCTCAGGGGTACAACCTCTTCCACTTTATATTTGTTCCCAGCCTGAGTGTCTTTCTGCACATTCAGCAGGAAGCCTTTTATAACTAAGTGGATTCCCATTTTTGTTACTTATTTATCCCACCAGGCAGGGCTAGCTGCCCTTTGCATCCTTATAAATGCCATCCTAAATTAGCCTTTCTGAGATTGTTAAAGAAAGTGTGCTCTGCACTAGAGGCGTACACCAACTTCTCTGTAGCTGGCTAAAACTTGGTTACTATTAGGACTGAATTATGAGCTTCTGCCACTTAAGTAACTATGTGCAACACTAAAAATCCGTAGAAGTTTGCACTGCTCTTGTTCAAAAATGAAATGCACACCTGAAGAGTGTGCAAATCTAACACTGCATACAGAGCTCTGGTTACAAAGATAGTTTGTTAGTTACCTTATGACCCTGGTATTGGTAAGAAGCTCATTTGAAACTGAGCCATGACCTCACCATCCCACGTAGAAAACAAAGGAGAAGCAGAACATTTGCCCCAGGTATTGGCAAAGATTGTTCACCAAATCTATCAAAATCTGTTTTCCCTCCATGTGTGTTGACAGCCACGTCAAAAAGACTAGTGGACTGGTAGAAGACAAAGGAAGGGCAGAGCAAGCTGTGCTGAACAGTTGCAGTGGGCAGCTGCAAATTGAGTCATATTTTCTTTCTTTTGAAAACCTTAAACTATGTTTGGTCTTCCAAGACAGAGAATCATAGAATCAATCATAGAGTCATAGAACCAGAGAACAGCTTGGGTTGGAAGGCACCTTTAAAGATCTACAGTACACCAGGCCTGCTGGCAGCAGATGGGGTGCACCCTTCTCAAAGGGGGGGAAAGGATCTTTGTGCAAGAGTTAGCAGGGCTCATGGAAAGAGCTTGAAAGATTTGAAGGGGGAAAAGGATAAAACCAGACTCCTTAGAGATAAGCCTGGGGGTGGCATGTCAAAGTTTGAGGGACAGTGTGTTAGTAAGGTCCTTCAGTCTGCTCCATGATGTGCTGAGTACACTGGAGCACATTTGAAATGTCTTTATACTAATGCACGCAGCATAAGGAATAAACAAAGGGAGCTAGAAGCTTTGGTTCAGTCCCAGAGCTACAACATCGTTGGTATAAGTGAAACCTGGTGGGATGAGACCCATGACTGGTGTACCATATGGACAGTTATAAGCTCCTCAGGAAGGATAAGCAGGACAGACGAGGCGGGGGGGGGTGGCTCTGTATGTAAGTGGGGAGGGGGGTTGCATGGTGCTTACGGCTGGTGACAACATGGTTGAGAGCCTCGGCATAAGGATGAAGGGGAAAGTAAATAAAGCAGATGTTGTTGTGGGAGTCTACTATTGACCACCCAGCCCAGATGACGATACTAATTAATTATTCTACAAGTAATTAAGGGATATTTCTAGATCAGCTGCCCTTGTCCTTATGGGTGATTTTAACTTCTCAGACATCAACTGGGAATATCATACAGTGGACACAAACAGGTCCAGGAAATATCTGAAACACACTGAGGATAACTTCTTGGTGCAGGTAGTAAGGGAGCCAACTAGGAAAGGTGCCCTCCTAGATTTGTTGTTTGTAAACAGAGAGGAATGCGTGGGTGAAATGGTGATTGATGGCTGTCTTGGTCACAGTCACCACAAAGTAGTTGAATTCAAGTCATTGGCAATAGGAGAAAAACTGCCAGCAAAACTTCAATCCTGGATATGGGGAGAGCAGACTTTGGGCTGCTGAAGGAGCTAGTTAATAAGGTCCCCGGGAATCTGCTTTTGAAGGTGTTGTGTCCATGAATGCTGGTCACTGTTTAAAAGCCATCTTTTAAGGGTGCAGGAGCAGGCAATTCCAAAGTGTCAGAAGTCAAGCAAGTGGGCAGAAGGCCAGCTTGGGTAAGCAGGGATCTTCTTCTAGAACTCAGGTGGAAAAGGGAAGTGCATGGACATTGGAAGGAAGGACAGGTGACATGGGAGGAATACAGAGATGCTGTTTGGCACTGTAGGGAGAAAATTAATGCGGCCAACGATCGATTAGAGTTCAAGCTGGCCAGCACTGTGAAGGACAACAAAAAGGCCTTCTTTAAATATGTTAGCAGCAAAAGGAGGATCAGAGATAACAGTGGTCTGCTACTTGATGAGGTCAGCCACCTCACAAGTAGGGACATAGACAAAGCAGAGACATTTAATGACTTCTTCGCCTCTGTGTTCAACACTGATGATGCGCCCTGGGACGCCCGGAGCCCTGTGTTGGAATACCGTGAATGGGTGGATGATAAACTCCCAGATGACCCTGAACTTGTTCAAGACTTGATACTCCAGCTGGATGCACATAAGTCTATGGGTCCCAATGGGATTCATCCCAGGGTACTGAAAGAGCTGGCCAATGTCATCATAGGACCTCTCTCCATTATTTTTCAGTGGACTTGGGAGCCTGGAGAGGTCCCAGTTCACTGGAAGCTGACAAATGTTGTCCCAATTTTCAAGAAGGGCAAGAAGGAAGACCCTGGTAATTACAGGACCGTCAGTCTCACTTCAGTGCTTGGTAAAATTATGGAGAAGATTATTCTGCGAGTTATTGACAAACTCTTGAGAGACAATGCAGTCATTGGTCATAGCCAGCATGGGTTCACAAGGGGAAAGTCGTGCTTAATTAACTTAGTTTCCTTTCATGACAAGGTCACCCATGTAGTTAACCAAGGGAAGCCAGTAGATGTGGTTTCTTGAGATTTTAGCAAAGCTTTCGATACTGTCTCTCACAGTAGCCTTGTGGACAAAATGTCCAGCATACACCTAGAAAAGTCCATAATATGATGGGTGAACAATTGGCTGACGGGTCAGGCTCAAAGCTTTTTAGTAAATGGGGTTACATCAGACTGGCAGCAGTTATCAGTGAGGTTCCCCAGGGCACAATTTTAGGACCAGCGCTCTTTAATGTTTTTATAAACTATCTGCACGCAGGAATCAAATATACATTACGTAAGTTTGCTGATGATACTAACTTAGGAGGAGCTGTGGACTCCCTCAAGGGTAGAGAGGTCTTACAGAGAAATCTGGATAGACTAGAGAGCTGGGTAATCACCAACCGTATGAAATTTAACAAGAGCAAGTGTCCGGTTCTCCACCTGGGATGAGGTAATCCTGGTTACACATACAAATTGGAGGATGAGAGGCTGAAGAGCAGCCCCACGGAAAGAGATCAGGGGGTTTGGGTTGATGGTAAGTTGAATATGAGTCAACAGTGTGCCCTGGCAGCCAAAAGGGCCAACCGTGTCCTGGAGTGCATCAAGCACAGCATAGCTAGCCGGTCGAGGGAGGTTATTGTCCCACTCTACACTGCACTGGTGCGGCCCCATCTTGAGTACAGTGTGCAGTTTTGGGCTCGTCAATATAAAAAGGATATCAAACTATGAGAGTGTGTCCAGAGGAGGGCAACCAAGATGGTGAAAGGCCTCAAGGGCAAGACTTAGGAGGAGCAGCTGAGGTAATTTGGTTTGTTCAGCTTAGAGAAGAGAAGGCTGAGGGGTGACCTCATCGCAGTCTGTAACTTCCTCAAGGGGGGCAGCAGAGGGGGAGGTGCTGATCTCCTCTCTCTGGTGACCTGTGATAGGACACGAGGAAATGGAATGAAGCTGCGTCAGGGGAAGTTCAGATGGGATGTTAGGAAAAGGTTCTTCACTGACAGGGTGGTGAGTGACTGGAGCAGGCTCCCCAGGGAAGTGGTCTTGTCACAAAGCCTGTCAGAGTTCAAGGAGTCTGTGCATGATGCTCTTAGTCATATGGTTTAGTTTTAAATAGTCCTGCAAGAAGCTGGGATTTGGACTCAATGACCCTTATGGGTCCCTTCCAACAACTACTCTGAGCAACATGTTACAGTGTCTCAACATTCTCCTAGTAAAACATGTCTTCTTTATATCTAACCAAAATCTACCCTCTTTTGGTGTAAAACCATTACTCCTTCTCAGGTCACTACAGGTGACCCTGGTAAAAACTCTCCATCCATCTTTCTTATAAGCCTCCTTTAAGCATTGAAAGGCCGCAATAAGGTTTTCCCAAAGCCTTCTCTTCTCCAGGCTAAACAACCCCAACTATCTCAGCCGTTCTTCATAGGAGAGGTGTGCCAGTGCTCTGATCATTTTCATGGCCCTCCTCTACACCCACGTAAACAGGTCCATGTCCTTCTTGTGCTGGGGACCCCAGAACTGGATGCAGTACTCCAGGTGGGGTCTCACCAAAGCAGAGTAGAGAGGCAGAATCACCTCCCTTGACCTGCTGGCCACGCTTCTTTTTATGCAGCCCACAACATGATTGGCTTTCTGGGCTGCAAGCACACACTTGCCAGCTCATATCCAACTTTCATCTACCAGTATCCCCAACTCCTTCTCTGCGGGGCTGCTCTCAATGCATTCGTTGCCCAGTTTGTATTGATATTGGGGATTGTCCTCACCCACGTGCAGGAACTTGTTGAACTTCATGAGGTTCACATGGGCCCACTTCTCAAGCCTGTCAAGGTCCTTCTGGATGGCACCCCTTCCTTCAAGCATGGCAGCTGCACCACTCAGCTTGGTGCCCTTAATCCCACTCTCTCAGTCATTACAGAATCACAGAATCATTAAGGCTGGAAAAGACCTGTAAGGTCATCAAGTCCAACCACTAATTCAAAACCACCATGCCCACTAAACCATGTCCCGCAGTGCCACTTCCACATGTTCCTTGAACACCTCCAGTGATGGTGACTCCGCCACCTCCCTGGGCAGCCTGTTCCAATGCTTGACCACTCTCTAATAAAGATATTGAATAGTATTGGTCCCAATATGGACCCCTGAGGGACACCACTGGCTTCCACTTGGACACTGAGCCGTTGACTGCAGCTCTTTGGATGTGGCCACCCAGCCAATTCCTTACCCATGAAATAGTCCATCCACCCAACCCATAGCTCTCCGATTTAGCAATGAGGATGTGGTGTGGAACCATGCCAAAGGCCTTAGAGAAGATAAGGCAAATGACGTCAGTCACTCTTCCCTTGTCGACCAACACAGTCCATTGTAGAAGGCCACCAGCTTAGTCAGGCATGATTTGCCCTTTGTGAAGCCATGCTGGCTGTCTCTAATTACCTCCCTCTCATCCATATGCCTTGACAGAGGTGAGGCTGAATGGCCGGTAGTTCCCAGGGTTCTCCTTTTTATCTTTTTAAAAAATGTGGGTGCAATGTTTCCCTTATTCCAGTCACTGGGGTCTTCACCTGACTGCCATGACTTTTCAAATATGATGGAAAGCAACTTAGCAACTACATCTGCCTCTGCAACTTAGCAACTACATTCCCTCAGGACCCTGGGATTCATCTCATTGGGTCCCATGGACTATGTTCAGGTTCCTCAGATGGTCTCAAACCTGATCTTCTCCTATGATGGGTGGGACTTCATTCCCCCAGTCCCTGCCCTGAGATTCAGGCACTTGAGAGATGTAGGAGGAGCAATCAATCGCTAGCGAAAACTGAGGCAAAAATGTTGTCGAGTACCTCAGCCTTCTCCATGTCTGTTGGCACCAGATCCCATTTAATTTAGCAGAGGGAGTACAATATTTTTGTCTTCCTTTTCTGACTAATGTACCTGTATAAGTCTTTCTTATTCTTCACATCCCTTGACAAACTTAGGTCCAGCTGTGCCATAGCTTTCCTGATCCCTTCCCTGCACCCCCAGACAGTATCACTGTAGTCTTCCCAAGGTGGATGCACGTCTCTGCTTCCACTGCCTATGCATTTCCCTTTTGTATTTCATTTTGACCAGGAGGTCCTTACTCAGTCATACTGGTCTCCTGGCTTCCTTGCCTGATTTCTGCACAAGGGAATCAAGAGCTCTTGTGCTCCAAGAAAAATGTCTTTAAGTAGCTGCCAGCTCTCTTCTACTGCTTTATCCCTAAGGGTAGTTTCCCAGGGGATGCGATCCACTAGTCCCTTGAACAACTGAAAGTTCACTTTCCTAAGGTTTAGTCTTGACTGCAGTTTTCACCTGGCCTGTATCCCTCAAGATCATCAATTCCAACAGGGCATGACCACTGGAGGTGAGGCTACTACCAATCTTGACCTCTCCAGTAAGTTCCTCTGCCTTAGTGAGCATGAGGTCCAGTAACGCATCTCCTCTGGTTAGACTTTCTATCACCCGGATTAGGAAGTTTTCTTCAATGCACTCCAGGAGTGTCCTAGAGTGCTTGCAGCTTGCTTCACTGCTTTTCCAGCAGATGTCACAGTGATTGAAGTCCCTCAGCAGGACCAGAGTCTGTGAGCTTCATGCTTCCTGTACTTCAAATAACTCTTCATCAACATCCTCCCCTTGACAGGTGGCCTGTAGTAAGCATGAACCACAAGGATTCCTTCGTTGGCTTCGTCTTTAACATGCACCAATAAGTTCTCAGCCTGTGCATTTCTATTTTTCAAAGACAGCTCTGTGCAATCAATCCTTTTTTTTTTTTTTTATGTGTAGGACAATCCCCCACCTTTCCTTCCCTGCCTGTCCCTCCTAAACAGTTTGTAGTCATTGATTGAAGCACTTCAATCATGTGATTCATCCCACCAAATTTCAGTAGTAGTGAATAAATCATAGCTTTCCAGCTGCACAGCTGGAAATCTTACCGTTTCCTTCTTTCCTCCGCTATATTACCTTACTACTGTTGAAGGTGTCCCTTGAATAGTATCTCTAAGGTGAGTGAAATTGGAAGTGATTGACAAGCTTTCTCATATCAAAGGACCTTGCAAACTCGAGGGAGCTGCTTAAACATATGCTATTAAATTACAAATTGTTAAATCTCATCACATAATCCAGACCTTAAAAAATGCCTAATAAATACATATTTCTTATGAGTTTGTCTACATGTTAAATTTTAATGCAACAAAATAGGCTTAAAAAGCCCCCAGTATCTATAGCTATATCCTTAGATGTCAAGACATGCCTAGACCATTCCTCACACAATTCTCCAGTGCAACTATATATCATCTTTTGAGAAGCTAGCACCTCTGAGGCCACATTCCCTTCTGTAAAAAGAAGACCTTGTAGGCATATCCAGAGATTGACATCTGCCTCTATCTACTAGGTTATAAACTATTACTGGAGTATTTAACTCTAAGGCAGTTCCCTAAATTGCAAAAGAAGTCACAAACAAATGAACAGACAAACCTGTTTTGCTATTTTTGCATTCTCTCAGATATTTGTAGCCATCTTTTCCGCACTCACAAGGAAAATGTCCCCAGTCGTGTATGGTTTGTTGACATATGCGTGCTATGGCAAGGAGAACTCTTTGGGGAATGCTGTAATCTCTGCATGCATCACATGTGATTCTGACATGGATAAACTACCAAAGTAAACAATGGGGAGAAGGATGTTTAATGTAAAACCTCCACTAATGTAATACAGAGTCAGAAACACAAGCAGCTGAGAAAGTTGCATTAAAACATGTCTATGGCTGAATTTAATATTTATAAAAGATACTGGAACAGCAGCCCTAGAGATGGATGCTTTTTACTCAGCCACACCAGGGGGAGAGGCCATATGTTTTTTTCTGTTCCATTGAACAGACAGCAGCAGATGGGCATTCCTTTTTGCCTAAGAAAGCATAGGAAGATAATACTCAAGGGAAATACAGCTATAGGACTAGATGCTACTGCACCAAATAAACACCAGCAGACATGACACATGCTATAAATCCTGTAGGTATGATCAGTGAGGAAGGAACAATAACTTCCACTGTCCCTTATTTCCTTAACAGTATGACCCAGTCTGTACCAATATACACTCTGCAGCTGACTGCTGGCTTCAAGTAGTTGAAGTTTTCCGTTCAATGTTTTGGTGGCTGCAGACAATCACAGGTGGCTAACCTGCTCTTCATTAAGCAGACATCTGAATTTATTACTTTCTTGACGTGTGAGGTGCATGTAACAGAGTGTGTTTGCCTTGTGAGGCTTTGTGTTGGGAAAGGTGTGCTGTGCACCAACCCTTCTGTAACAGAGGATAAAACACAGCGTAACTCTACTATTGGTGTGTTTGCCCCTTTTTGTAGGGGCTCAATTTTCTAGTATAATTTTAGTCAATACGTAACTTAGGAGCACTAAAGAAAGCAGAGTGGCAAGGAGAAAGCTCTGGACCAGTTTCCGAAGTCATCCTTGGGACTGGCACAAGAAGTGATGCTGAACAAATTGCTGTACCACTCTCTGTGATTTTACTCCTGCCCCAGTGTTTCCACTGCTTCTCACGAATGATTACTAATGTCTGAGTATTTTTTACTATTTCAAAAGCTGCGGCTTTGTGTCATTGACTCTGCTGCTTTCTTATTGTGAGGTCTCTTTCTCTTTCTGCTTTACCAAACAGGCCTTTTGATGATGTCTTTAAGAGTTTTAGGGAGAATATCTCAGTGGAAGGAGATGGCAAGCCCTCAGCAGCTGTAAGCACTCTTGAAGCTACCTGATATGGAGAGATGTTTTGCCTCCTTTCACTGCATCTCAGCTGTTTAACCGCAGCCACACAGAGGGACATTTTGCAGATTGACTGGAAATGCTGCGCTGCCCAGAGAAGCTGGGCTAAGGCTATGTCATAGCAAACAAAGGAGAGTCTTTGCAGAGGATAACAAATATGCCAGGTATTCTGCTTTTAGAAGAATAAAGGGACAGTTTTACTACAAAAAACAGAATGGTATTATGAGACAAGGTTTACAAGCTCAGGTGCATACTATGGAAAATAGGTATATCCAAGTACATTTTGGTAAAAATTATAAATTCTTTCTCTCCGTGTAGCTAAAGTTTAGCAGTTGATTTTTTTTTTTTTTTTTTTACAAAAAAGCCAACAGCACAGCCAAAACCACCTTTCTTTCCCCAACCAGAAATCTATCTTCAAATCTCACTGTAAAGACAATTTCTTTCAAACATGAATTAATTTCTTGTACCACTATGCCACATCACAGTGACATTCAGGTTAAATTATATTACATTATGGGAGAGAAAAGTCCAAAACACATTTCATTTCATTTTCAAGGAACAAAGTTCCTTGTTTTTTCCAATACATTGGGACATATTTTGGTCATTAATTTATTTGAAATAGAAAGATTGGATGAGAAATCAAACTTTACACACACTTAAATAAAATTCCTTTTTTGAGTTATATCTGCTCCAACCCCACATAACTATTGAGAAGAAAAATAAGAGAGAAGAAGACACTGAGTTCCCTACTGCCCCATTTTTATCTTTCCTATTTTCAGTACTTTGAAGAACTGAAGTTCTTTGCTACTGCATATTTTAAGATGCATATTTAGTCAAACAGTGCCATAAAATGTAAATCAATATGGTGTCAGGCTTAATTCAGCACTTTTGTTAAGATCAAAGGAGTATTGCTGATATTTTATTTTTAATGTTTGCATTGAAATAAATCTTTTACTTATGTTCAGCTACATAAACAGCAGGCTTAACTGAATTTTCAAGCCCTTTGGTTATGAATTGAACTCCTGAATGCTAAATTAACCATTACTATAAGTATTGCTATAAATATGTCTATAAAAACCAAACACTGTTCTTGATTAATAGATTAAACTGAGGCTAAATTGACTTTTTTCTTAATTTGTTTTCTCCATATTAATCTTATTAAAAATACCTCTGAATTTAATTAACATTTAACACAAAAATTGTGTTTGGTAATTGACTTAATTTTTTTACTAATTGGTTACATATTAAATACTCATTTTCCAAGAACCCTGCTTATTACCAAAGAATAATAATTCTAGTGAAGAAAATATTAATCTTTTTGTTGCTGAGATTTTTCTTTTTAAGTTAATAAGGCACATATTTTTGTTGAATCACCTCTAAGTTAGGATTATTATGACCAATCAGTCTGGTTCTCTTACTTCTTATATGTAACTACCAGTACATTATACTTCATTGAAAAGCATTGGAGAAGCCAATAGCAAAATTCTGTTCTTGGCAAAGTAATTTGTTTTTGTTTAAACAACAATAATTACCAGCCATAGATGCCTGTATAGTTAATTGCTTAATAACAGTATTTACTTGTACAAATTAAAACATTGCCTTTCTTTTCAAATAAGCGATGGCTTATGATCAAAACCTATAGAGCCCTTTTTTTTAATTGTGATGTTATTTTAAGAATTATTTACAGAATTTTTATTTCATTAGGGCATCCTGTTCATGAATAAGCATTTTGTGGAAGGCTACTTACAAAGAAACCTGTAAATGAAAAAAGCACAACAAAAGGTGTCAGAGACACTGAAAATCTTTTGCTGTGCAATGTGTTATTTTCTACAACACAGGGCAAAATAGAATATTTTTTCTTCTCAGCTGATGAAAGCAGAACAAATTTCCTTTTCAGGTTTAATGTCTGGAATGCCACTCCTACAAAGTTCATATCTCCCGTACTTCATATAGCATAAAGATGCTGACCTCTCAAATGAGTGAAAATCATGGATACATTCATGCAGAACAAAGCATGGCATACAGTTCTATCCACTGAACATGTAGAAATACCAAGGTCATTTTACATGCTTTCTTTTTACTTTAAAGAACACAAGATAAATGAGCCAGAGAGTTTACAACTGATGTATAGGAATAGAAGCCATGTACCTTAAATGCCAGAGATCTGTAGGTGATCATTATTCTGATAACATGCAAGCTACTTATCTACTACCTTCTGTGGCCTTCCTCCTGTTACGAGAAAAGACATTACTGAAAGACCACAGTCTTGCATTTAGCCTGTCCTGGTTATCTGTTTTTACTCGTTGTTTCAAAGTATGATGCGCTGAACTTCTGTGCATGATCAAATTCTGACTGTCTTATGCCACCTTTACCCCTCTGCTTATTCTCATATCCTTGCTTTATAATTGGAGTCTTGCACTGCACAAGTGATCACTGAAGTGTATCCTCCTCCTTAGACTAAAAGATCTCAGCAAGTATGGGTCCTTTAGATATGGGTGAAACTTATTACAGGTAATTTAGTAATTTGGCTGATGTCAGAAAAAAATCTAGGAATTATTTTTGTGCTTGTGTACAGCTAGATAAACATTAATATATAAAGTTACAAAAAACTTATTTATTGACCTACACAAGCTAAAATCTGTTCAGCCTTTTTTCCCCCACTTTTTTAACACGAACTTCTGAATTTTGTTTTCTTCTCCTGAAAGGAATTGCATAAGCCAAACCTTTGGAGGAATACTTAGACACAAGTATCTTTCAGAAATCCTAAGAAATCACTCTAACAGAAATTGCTGAGGTTATGCACCATATACTGCAGTTTCATGTTCTGGTATGGTCATCTTGATTTATTAGCACACTCTAATTCATTTGAGTGATTTTATTGATTGAGCCTAGAGTGTTGCTGCCTCTTCCTTGACACTGTCTTGAAAACCATGTTTCTGACCAACCACATTGCCTTGGTGTGGAGCATACTTGGAAACGTCATCTGAGATCTACATCTGGGATGCTGGTAGAAACCCTGAACCCAGCTGGCCTTCACAGTATCCTACTGTTAGAAGCATCTTGAAACTGCCAAGATAAACCTTGCAAAGCAGCCTGGTCCACACCAAACCACCCCACCATAATTTTGCCTCATATTCCCTTACTCTTACAGTCCCTGGTTTTATGTACAGCTCCTCAGTGCAAAATCAGAGCACAGGAAGGGCACAAGCAGAGGCACTGTTTGGCTAGCTGCATTCATGTACCAGCCACAAGGTGCTGTTAGGTAAACGAATCGTTCATGCCTAAAAAGCACCAGGCTCTTAGTGTACAACAAACACTTGTACAGCCACATAGCCACAATGCCACAGCACTGAAATGACAACTACCAATACAAAGCAACAGAGCTATAAAATCTGCAGTTCCAAACACATCTTTAGCAATATTTGCTCCTTGAAGAAACCAAGCATACTAAATCTTCTTGCCAACCAGCCACATGAAGCGTTAGGAGAATATGGGGAGATGACAGTGGACCCAGACAATCTAAGCTGTACTTGTGTATGTGCCAGAAGCCAATTTTTATCTTGGAAGCTGCTACTTATAAGTACTTCTCACACCTATTCAGCACACTCTGCTCTTTTGCTTTCTCAGTATCCACAGGACATTTTTTAACAAGCACAAGCACAGACAGAAAAGCAGAACAGTTGTGGATTGTTTTGCATACCAGATATTTTCTGTTAAGTCTGAATTTGCAGTGCATCTTGCTGGCTGAGTAGTTTTACTTGTTGTGTCTGTACTATCCTTTTGCATTTTCAAACACAAATCTTTAGACCATAGTCTTGCTTTTGCTTTGGGGTGTACTTCACAGTTTACTGTCCCTCGTTGTCCCAGCTACTTACCTTCTGTCCTCTCCTTCGGTGCTCAGCTCAAGAGCACCCTGTAAATGGAAAACACTGTGTGACTCATGCAGACCTCACACATCTCCCAGAGCACAGACCTAATCTGGTGCATCACTACCCTTCCACCTCCAGTTCACTGGGAAGATAATAGCTCTTAAATTACATGTTGGTGGGTGCACACGATTTGTTCTCTCTCCTGCAGTTACTCTTTTAAGATCCATCTAAGTAGACACAAAATTTGTCTTTGCTTCTTTGTCATTTGCCACCACTAAACGTAGCTTTTTTACATAAATCATCATTTCATATATATTATGACAATGTGTCATTACAAAATATTTCATATGTGATGACCTTTGAGTGTTCCTTATTCAAAGATTCATGAAAGCTTAGCATGAAGTATGTCTAATGATCCCTGTATAAACATTCTGAAAGCTCTCTTCTACAAAGGCTCAGGCAGGTATAAGATCCATTTTTGAAACTCACCATTCAGTCTAAGGTCCTTTGGCAGTGCTTGACAGTTCTCATTTCCTAAATAAAGTACAATGTGTCAATCTGAAATAAATGTAAATTATCACCTTTCTTCCATGTTAATTAAGGTCTGATTAATGCATTCCAGAAGTTGTTGCTGGTACAGTAGGGGAATGCCTTTTGTTGAAAAATGAAATTCATGTATAAAACATGGTTCTGCTTCATCTATTGAACTTTGGGTTAAGCTGTAAAGATTGCCTTGCCTGAAAATGTTGTCAACCTGGTCTCTTGAACAAAAGAAGCTTGAGCAGTACACACTGGATTTGCAGTTGTCCACCCCATATAAATTCTGCTTCTGTAAGGAAAACAAGGTTGCAAAATTAAAATTGATTCCAAACTCTCTTCCCCAAAGATGCTCAAGGAAAAGCAAGACAAGTCCCATGGAGCCATTTGGGCCAGGCACCTACCTGTCATGTGTCGATTACCATTCACAGAAAGTATTCAGAATTTGTGCCAAAAACTGGATGCTGAAAATTGAGACCAACTGTGTAATTATGAGAGATCTTTAATGTATGATCAAGGTGAAATGCATCTTGTTGATTTGTATCTTAAATGACCATTTTCAGGGGTTTTTTTAATACATATTTTTGTAGAGGTCTACTTGTGAAATCTTCCTATGTAGATCAAAAAACATCAAAAGTTTGTAAGCTGTCCAGCAGAGAGACAGTGCTCAAGAGTGGAAGACAAGTGCTATAAACAAACAGGACTGCCACATCAGAAAGACAACAAGTAAGAAAAAATAACTTCTAATAATTCTGTCCTAGAAAATTACTAAACCTTGACAGACAAATGAGATTGAGTAGCCAGAAAGGCAGCCTCGGTAGAAGGGAAAAATTACTGAACAAAAAAAAATGCCTGCCAGCCTGGGAACCAGGCCTGGGTACCAGAAACATACTTGAAAAGTGCAGTTGGCCTCTGTGTATTTCAGCTGGGATACCTAGACACTGGAGACATCCTGAGATATCACCAATTAGTAAAAAAAGAAAAAAAAAAAAAAAGTAACAGCAACTTTCGGCTCTGGAAACAGCCTGGGAAAATAAACTTGGTCTGAAAGAACAAAAAAATATCATCACTTATTGGCCACTACCAGTGGTGGTGTCCTACACCCTCTTTTGTCTTTAGGATATTAAAAAAGGTCTTAATTTTTATCCAAAATGGAGGCCCTTTGTCTGAGAACTTCCCATGCTGCACATCCTTTTTCTTTCCTATGCAGGTTAAAACACGCACAAGCTTTCCAGAGTATCTTGGGTTCTCTCCGCGGATGCCTGACTGACTCCAGGCTCTGACATTGGATTGTCTTTGAAGTGAGACATTGTCTGTTCTCATATTGGTCTCCCTTTGGACCCACTTTTAGGGTTGGTTTGGTTTGTCCTTCCGTCTGTTGGAGGTGGTTAGGTCCCACTCTGGAACTGGTTTGTTTTCCCCTCTGGGGTGGTTTAGCTCATTCTGACTCTGAGAAACAGTGTGGCCAGCAGGAGTAGGGAGGTGATCGTGCCCCTGTACTTGGCACTGGTGAGGCCGCACGTGGAATACTGTGTTCAGTTTTGGGCCCCTCACTACAAGAAGGACTTTGAGGTGCTGGAGCGATAAAGCTGGTGAGGGGTCTGGAGCACAAGTCTTATGAGGAGCAGCTGAGGGAAATGTGGTTGTTCAGCCTGGAGAAGAGGAGGCTGAGAGGAGACCTTAATCGCTCTCTACAACTACCTGAAAGGGGGTTGCAGAGAGGTGGGTGTTGGTCTCTTCTCCCAAGTGATGAGTGACAGGACAAGAGGAAATGGCCTCAAGTTGTGCCAGGGGAGGTTCAGGCTGGATATTAGGAAAAATTTCTTTACTGAGGGAGTGGTCAGACATTGGAATGAGCTGCCCAGGGTGGGGGTGGAGTCACCATCAGTGGAGGTGTTCAAGGAACATGTGGACGTGGCATTGTGGGACATGGTTTAGTGGGCATGGTGGTGTTGGGTTGATGGTTGGACTTGATGATCTTACAGGTCTTTTCCAACCTTAATGATTCTGTGATTCTGTGATTCTGTGATCCAGTCTAATTTGCTTCACCCCAATAATGTATATCCATAAAATTAGTATATCATATCTGCTGCTATACTTTTGGTAGGTTTCCTTCACTAATGACAAGTTTGTGATAATCTGTAGTATTATATACGTACTTGGTTGTTGCTGGTTTTGGGTTTTGCTGCAATATTTATTGTTGCTATATGATTGATTGCTGCTATTATTGATTACTGATAGTAATTTGTGATAACTTGATATATATGTATTTATATTCACTGTGTCAATCATAGGTAAACTTGCTAGTGGTGATTTTGTGGCAGTATACTTGCTTGTGGTGATGTTTTTGGTATTTGTGGTAACTTGTAATAAAGCCGAAAAATTTAGAGGATAAAAGCCTGAGTGTTCTTGCATACTACAGTATCCTACAAACCCACAGTCATGATCTCTGCACAACCATGGGCTGTCTAACCTTTTAGGTCATGACAAAATGGTGGAAGAAACTCACTCCAGATGAGTGGGAACCCCATTACCTAAGTATGGGCTAGGTCAGCTACTGTCATCTCACTCAGAGGCCTCTTGTTTCAAGCTACTTGGCCCCCCTTCATGTTTAAAGAAAAGATGCGTATTCGTGCAAACAGAGCATGTATCTACTGTCAGTTAAATGATACTAAATGAATCTCTGCTCTGACCCAAAATGTAATGTAGCTGTCTGTAAAGGAAGAAAAAAATCTCATGCAGTATCTACTCTTCCGAAAGTGCCATCAAAGTAGATTAATATCGACATAAATATGATTCTGGTTTTTTCTGTTTGTAATTGTTGGTGGACAGCAACTACAGAACATTGCATGGAAACAGCTTCATAATATCATTTTCTCTTGCTCATTAATGCTTTTTAGAAAAAAGCTTTAAATCATCTTTCATATGTAAACCTAAACTTCGCTGTTCTTCAGCCACAGTGATATACTTAACTGTTTTATTTGAACCTTCTTTTTTTTCTTAAATGCTGGCATTGGAGCATGCCCAATAGTACAACATGGTCCTCTGAGCGTGTGCCCATTAGATTTTGGACATACAGTCTCAGGGTTCAAGGGAGATGCTTCTCTTTTATGACTAAAAACTGTGCATGATTTGTTATCATACCTTTTTGCAATTACGTCAATTATTAATCACAGAATATCTCGAGTTGGAAAGCCAGGATTCTTAGTGGTATGGAAAAATTTCCTCCATGGTAAGGAGCAGAGACCAGCAACACAGACCACTCAGAAGATCTGCCTGATAACTCTCATGTTTTAATCACCGCTGAATTGAACAAGATGCACGTATGGGAATCAGCTGAGAATCTTTGTTGCAAATCATCGCGTTAAAAGGAACGTAGTTTGAAATTTGTCTGTCAGAGTCCCAGGACTTTCACTGATTTGTTTATCAGAGCACCAGCAAAAGGACTTGCACTGAGCAGATGCACAAAAATCAAAATGTTGTTTTATTGAGAGTGACAGAAACAGACTCGAGATCGCCGTTGATAAACTCACTAACTACAATAGTGGTACTAATTAAGGTTAATATTGCTAGCAAACTTGATAGTAATACAAGAACCCGGGGACAGCTTTCACCCAGAGGGTGAGAGGCGCAGTGCTTACCCAGAGAGGCGTCCCTGCCTGGGGTGGAGGAAGAGAATGCAGCCCATCGACTGCTCCGTCAGGTATCGAGGTTCTTCTCTCCCACTTTAACAATCATTTTCTCCATCCCCAAAACTACGAGGTTCCCACCCCCATATGTGACGTGTAGCATGATTTGGGTGGAGAGAGGAGTGCTATAGTCATATATGTTTAGCATGATCTCTATAATCTTCATTAGCATATGCAGGGGTGTGAGCTGTAATACGCATTTCCCCAGTAATGAGGCAAAGGTCAGTTATGGGACACGAAGCCTTTCGAAGAAACGAAGAAACAAAGTACCCCTCAGATTCCTGTTATTTTACTGTCTTTGCTGACCACAAGCAGGGCTGTCCTGCCTCCACAGGGCCCCCTCCTTATCTGCACCCTGTGTTAGCCAGGTGAGTCTCCACTCCACCGGCTCACACAAGAGATAGCACGGGCAGTCTTAATAGTTCTTGGTGCACAGGAATCCCACCTCATTTTCCAAATGCCACACAAATCTTGCATAAAAAGGCAAAGAATCAATATTTAGTTTCATAATATAGGATATTCCATATGTAAGGATAATATAAAATCTAGTTTTATTGCACTTCTGAACTTCAAGACACTATGTTTTTAGGAGGGGGCTGAAGAACAACTAAGTACATTTGATTTCTGTCTTTATGGATTAATCAGAAAACATTCCTTCAACTACAGATTGTGAAAAAGAAGACCATGAAGACCATGTATTTATATAAATCATTGAATGTTGTCACATTTCTTCATTTCCCTGGGATCATATTTCTATGTAAGACTACTAATATTTATGAAGTGTTATGTTAAATATAATAATAGACTAATGCCTTTATATATTTCATGCAACAAGCATATATACAGCTTCTTTTCAGCAAAAAGTTGTGGTCACTAGTAACTATAAAAAAAAAAGTGAAAGTCAGTGGGACCTTTCTGCTGTCCCTCCAAAGGAAAGTTTACCTAAAACATTGCTCTAAAATCTTGGAAGATATTATTCTCCACTGTTAGGGTGTGGTGGGTTGACCCTGGCTGGATGCCAGGTGCCCATCAAAGCTGCTCTATCAGTCCCCTTCCTCAGCTGGACAGGGGAGAGAAAATATAACGAAAGGCTCATGAGTCGAGATAAGGACAGGGAGATCCCTCACCATTACCATCACAGGCAAAACAGACTCGACTTGAGGAAATTAATTTAATTTATTACCAATAAAATCAGAGTAGGATAATGAGCAATAAAATCAAATCTTAAAAACACCTTGCCCCTACCCCTCCCTTCTTCCTGGGCTCACTCTCGATTTTTCTCTACCTGTTCCCCGCGAGTGGCACAGGGGGACGGGGAATGGGGTTTGCAGTCAGTTCATCACACATTGTTTCTGCTGCTCCTTCCTCCTCACACTCTTCCCCTGCTCCAGCGTGAGAACTTCCCACGGGCTGCAGGTCTTCGCAAACTGGTCCAGCATGGGGCCCTTCCATGGGGTGCAGGAACAGACTGCTCCAGAGTGGGTCCCCCGCGGGGTCACAAGTCCTGCCAGAAAACCTGCTCCAGCGTGGGCTCCTCTCTCCACGGGTCCACAGGTCCTGCCAGGAGCCTGCTCCAGCATGGGCTTCCCATGGGGTCACAGCCTCCTTGGGGCATCAACCTGCTCTGGTGTGGGGTCCTCCATGGGCTGCAGGTGGATATCTGCTCCACCGTGGACCTCCATGGGCTGCAGGGGCACAGCCTGCCTCACCATGGTCTGCACCAGGGGCTGAAGGGGAATCTCTGCTCCAGCGCCTGGAGCACCTCCTCCCCCTCCTTCTTCCCTGACTTTGGTGTCTGCAGAGCTGTTTCTCTCATGTATTCTCACTCCTCTCTTCTCTGGCTGCCATGGAGCAGTTGTTTTCCCCTTTCTTAAATATATTATCCCAGAGGTGCTACCACCGTCACTGGTTGGCTCAAACTTGGCCAGCAGCAGGTCTGTCTGGGAGCCGGCTGGCGTTGGGTCTATTGGACATGGGGGAAGATTCTAGCAGCTTCTCACAGAAGCCACCCCTGTAGCCCCCCCGCTACCAAAACCTTGCCAAGCAAATCCAATACACAGAGAAATATTTCTGTTGCATACAGCAAAGTCTCTACCAACAAAACTAACTACCTAGATCAGCTCTTGGACCAATAATACCACATTTGAAAAGCTCTGTCATATAGTCATCCTGCTAATAGAATAAATGCTCTTTCTAATAGAGGGTTCTAAACATGAGTTTTTCTAACCACTGTGGTCCAGAATTTGCTTCCCAAACACAAGGCTGGCAACTTATGCTGTAACATAACTCTTTTTTCACTTTTCTAGGAAATATGATAACAATCTTTTAATGTGAATGAGATTCAGTGTCAGAAATAAGGTTTTCATTTTATCCGAAAATATTAATTTTATAGGATTTGATTTACTTGTTTTGGAATAATGTATCTAAATACTATGTTTACATGAAGACAAACTTATGATTGGCCTTGGCTCATTTTATTTATTATTTATCTATTTTCTTTCTTTCAATGATACAGAATATTTATGGAATCTAGTTACACTGTGTGTTATTTTTGGTCTCCTTTGAACATGGTGTAATGAATAAAGAAGATGATAGCTAAATTGCTTGGGTCAGGGAGAATTGTATTAATCATCTACTGTTGTGAGAATCTTCTCAACAAAAAAATAAAGAAACACTGCTTCTGTTTGGGGATACTTTTCATGTTTGGTCTCAGCCAAAAATATCCAAAATCCTCTTTACGTATATTTACATGCAAACTAACCTGTAATAATATTTTGAAAAAAAGATTTACCATGTCACAATATCAAATAACTTACTGAAAAGTGAAAGTATATAACTTCTACCTTCAATTTAAGAATAAAACTAAAAAGTAACCATCTTTGACTTTCAATACTTCTGTTTTGCAGCAAGTAATGTCCATACATGCAAGAGAGTGGTGCTCAGAATGTATCCACAGCAACAAGCTAAAAAGCATGCTAGCTTTCTGTGAAATTGGACACACCAGAAGAGAATGAAAGGTTTGAAAAAGCTGTAGAGTACCGATATTAAATCTTTATACAGCACATTCCACCACTGCATGCCGAAATATTTTACAGAAGGGTCTGTATCATTAATGAAAATTATTTCCTTAAGATAATATATCACACTAGTAACCAAACCAGAAGTAGAATCAATGTTGCTAACACTCAGTCAAATGTTCTTCACATTATTCTGCATTCTCAGAAACAAATTTAGGAAACTCCATTCATTTTCTAAACTCCTGAAGTCTTCTCAACAATATACTGCTCCTTAGTAAATTGAAAAAAATAGGTGTTAAAACTTAGATTTACTGTAATTAGCTATTAAGTAGCAAGTGTTATTGCTTTCACATAAACCCAGAGAAAAACAAAAAATATATATATATATGAGACATACATAAAAGAGATGCATTGAGCAGATGCTGACTTAACAGGTAAATATCAGCACAGTTTTAAGGTCAAAAAATCCTTTCATGCTTAATAGTTATTTAACAACACACACTTAGCACAGAAGAGATTTTCCTCATATTTTGCTTTTGTTTTCATTTCCTTGTCTGAATATGATACAAGATACATAATAATTGGCCCATGATTCACTGAACTTTGAGTTAGCAGCAGCATTGAAAGACCTGAACAGAGAAATGTGCTTGCTTCAAATCAGCTCAGCAATGATGATTACAGTAAAATCTCAAGTACTGTACTTTTGACCTTCTACCAACAATTAAGCCATGCTAACAAAGACCTGCATTTCCTCACGCTTCAAGTCAGACCCTTAACAATAGCTTCAGGTGAAAGTTTTCCTAGTTATAAAAGAAATACGAAAAGGAGTGAAATGGAAGTAGGAATTTGCTGTTGATTCACTTTAGCCAGGCAGATCTTTGAATCATAGAAAAACACTCCTTAGCTTTTAATATCCCCCCAAAATCTATCTCCTACTGAAACTTTTTTCCTTTAAAAAAAAAAGCATTTTATATATATATATATATATATATATCTATCTGTGAACTGACATTCTATCATTAATTAAGACACTGCTGGTTCCTTTCTAAGAAAGTGCATCAACAGACTACTTGGAGGGGAAAAAAAAAAATACTTCCATAATGGAAACTGATTAGTTTTGTGCATTGAAGAGTTTCATATAAAAAACCTAAGATCTGTTAAATGGATGCATTTTTCTTTCAGCAGAAAAAAATTACAATAATGACACTAGCTTTTTGGATTTATAAGAGCTACTTCAGCTCAGAGAGTGCCCAAGAATTACAAATCAAAAAGAAATGCACCTATGCTATCTTCCTGTTACTGTCTTGGGAATGGATCAAAATCCTTCATCCTTCATTCTGGTGGTGGGGGTCATCTATTCTGCGCAGCAGCAGCTATGAAGGCGAGAAGGAAACAATACTTCCTCTTCCATCATGAGCCCAGGGCACACTGTTTGGTTTCTGTCCTTGAAAAGGAGCTTTGAATTTTTGTATTTTTTTTAAAAGCAGATTTTTTTCTTCTTTCTAATGTTTACTTTTTATTATATTTAGATGGATGGCTGAAATAAAGTTGAAAGGGACTCACTGTAGAGAATATATTAATGAAGGCAAAAATCCCACACCTTACTGGGATATTTACTTTGTTTTCCCAGTATTTTATATAACTGCAAAAATTAACATAAATTCACTGAAATAATTAAGGTAGTCTTGGTTTGTGAGCTTTATCAAATAAGCATTCTGATCAATTAACACATTGGAGACTGCTGATTAACATCTACTTCAACAGAATTAAAATTAATTAATTGACTTTTTGGCTAACTTTGCTGCACTCTTTAATTTTTGCTTTCTGAGACCCTTTTTAATATGTCTTTTCCAAAACACATTACTCAGTAGCAAAAAATAAACAAAGAATTTACAATGTACTGAATAGACACCTGTACTGTTTGTGCATTTTGTAAGAATATTAGTCAAGGAAAATCGGACATAAAAATCTTTATAGCTGTCCTGAGGCTGACAATGTATTTTACTTCTAAATTTTTTTCATATTTATATAAAAAGTAGTGCAAGCAGATTTTTAAGGCTTGTTAATGCTGATTTTTAACTCAGTTTAAATGTCCCAGATTAGTTATCTACAATATTTCTGAACCATACACAACAACTGTAAAAATTAAATTTATTCAGTAAAAATTAAAAATTATATCACTTTTCTTTGTAGTTTATATTTGTTTTTCAGAAACAAACTAAAAATTTTATTGGAGAACCTCCTACGAATACATATAGTAGGTGACTGACATAAGTTGTAAATAGAAATATCCATGACAGAAACCTGACTGAATGAGTTCTGCTTGCTCTATCAGAGAATACAAGCATTGCACAGGAGAAAAATGCAATCAAAACTGCCTAGCACAAATCCAAATGCAAACACTGAATGTCGCGTTGAAACTCACCAGATAAGACCCAAATCAACTGTACCTCTTCCAAGAAAATACAGACTTATACCATCACAACTATTCAATACATGTTTGAAGTGACAAGCTTCTGGAGACAAAATCACTGACAGTTCATGGCTAGAGCTAGTAGCTTTACACAAATATACTCACACTAACACTATCCTAAAATCTCAGGAGTTCAAAATCATCTTGATACATCTCCAGTAGCATGTTGTGCTTAATAAATATTCCCTTTCTTTTCTTTTTTTCCCGAGCTGTCAGCATTGTTATTGATACCACTTTATCCATTTTAAGTGGGTTTTTTCACACCTTGTCTTTAAACAGATATATACCCAGTCATTGCATTTGCTGAAATCTGCCTGGTCTAACTTGCTAATCAACTGTTTGAGGTACCCCTTGTGAAGAATGTCCATTGATCTCACAGCCTGTGGAAGTTTTTAGCTAGCTTATGGCAGACCAGGCCCAGACGTCTACAATCTAAGGCTCTGGCTTAGAGGAGGAATTTCTCATCCATATGTGCGGGAAGCCCCTTGGCATACATCCAGTAGAAGTGTCTGGTAAGGTCAACTTTAGTATTACCAAATAGTCTAATATGAGCTGGATTAAGACGCACTCATGCAAGCCCATGGGCAAATGTTGCTACATTACCATACTTAACTTTCCTCTGGAGAGGACAACGAGTCACTATCCCACACTTTTTATGAGCTTTGAGATGAAAATAAAATAATTAGCACTGACTCCACTGGTCTCTGAATCAAGGGATACTGAAACCCTGTGTTTCTGGTGTTTAGCAAGCTCCAGATGGAAAGATGCTAATAGCATCTTTTCTAGTCATATTTTTATTGGTGTGCTCTCCTCTCCTCTGCAGCAGGACAGGAATGGTCCTTCTCCCATTGCCTTCTTTCTCACAGTTTAAACAAAAAATTACTTTCTTTTCATGCTTAGCTTTTTATTAATTAATTTCGTAATGTTCTTCTTCCTTCATATGTGGTTTTTTCAGTGCAGTCCTTTTGAAACTACTGTGTTCCCCTATTCATATGGCTATTCATACGGCTGCTACTGGTAAGTTGGAAAAAAAATGCCTTCTTGAGAAATTGGATATGTAACTTTTCTCTAGACGGAAAGTTAGCAGACCCAAAGACATAGTTTTGAATCCATTTCCAGAGAAGTCCAGTTAAAACTGGTCAACACTACTAGTACCCCTAAATTAATCATCTCAAAATGTGAGCACTTTGTGTCTAAGTATGTTCTATATAAAGGTGCAGAACCCCATATTTTGTACATCAGTATTTTCCATCCTGTATAATGATAAAATAATTAGAAAGGTAAAATTCTCTTTACTACAATTATTTGGAGAGTGTTGTGAATAAATCTAATTCGACTGGAAATCTTGATTTTTAGACCTTAATAACTTGATAGAATGTCAAGATTTATGAAGACCTGGAAAAAATCTTGGTGTGCCTGAACCTCCCCAAATTCCCCAACTTTCATATGAGGTTATTTTAAAAATACCCAAATATTTGAACACCATATATACACATGTTGTCTAGAAATAGATCAAAATAAAAGGTCTAATCTACTACAGAAATCAATGGAAGTCTGTCATTCTGTCGTTCTTATTAGCTTCCATGACGGATTGTCTAAAAGAACTTTACAAAAAGTTAAACATTACTGAAGAATTCCATTTACAGACATCTGCATATATTTTCTGACCATTTTCCAAACCAAACTTAGCTTTGATAAAGTATAAGATAATATAATAGAGGAAGCATTCATGTTCAGACAAGGCAATATGTGTAGCAAATATATTGAATTACCACTTTCAAATGAAAAATTACTTCTTTACCCAAAGAAGTATATTATTACTAGTTTCAGTGGCAGGGGGGATATTTAACAACAAGAGTTTCTTTAATACTCTGGATGGTTTTCCACTTTTCTGACACATACATTTAAGGGAAAATGATGCACCTTTAGTTACTATTCCAAATTTACTGTTGTGAATTCTGATGCTATTTACTTACGATGTTAAACTGCTTTATTCATTATGTTACTGATTTCAGTGATAACTATGCACTCAGAAAGCTATTTCCTGTAGTCACGACTCAGCCCAAACCTCCACTGATCTCAGTGCAAATTTTTTATGTCTGCAAGATCACATATGATCTGAACAAAATCTACCTACCAGTGTACTAGTGTGATCCACCCACTGAAGTATTCACCCATCAATTTTAGAATTATTTTCCATTACATTTTTGTTAGTTACAGTTCAGAACAAGGCTTCATAGAATAACTTGTCCAAATCTTCACAGAATTTCCAATGGGAAGACGAAGGTCACATTTGTCCTCTTGTTACAGATCATATACTAGCTATTAAAAATACCCACTCATCTGTCAGATCTATGGTCACCGATGTCTTTATGGAATATGTTGAGATAATTGCACATTGCAATAATATGTTTTCCTCCATGGAAAAGCTATGCTGCAGTTTCTGGTAAGAAATAATTGATACATAACATGTAAAGTCAACATCTGAACTTAATGGACTGTAAAGAAGGTGGTATTTCTCATAAAGGAAGTATATTATCCATTTAAACAGCTTTCAGTCTTGCACATAAATTAGGACTTAGACAAGCCTTAGAAAACAGAAACCAGATGGCAATGGATTATCTTGCCTGCATAATTCTAATAGCAGAATGCATTAAGTTTTTAAATGAGAGTAGAAGGAAGAATGATGCCCTCTAATCACCCCTTTAAAAACTACAAAGCTAAGTGGAACAAATAACTATTTTTCGTTTCTGCTATATCCTACCATTTGCAGATACTCACTGTGCTTATTTATTACATGGTTTATGTAGTGCAATTGTTTTACAGAGTGGTTAATATTAAATAATGAACTTCCTATCTTAAAAATAAGGTATTGTGAATCCCATTTATTGCATTAATTGATCAGCCTTTTAATTGTGTTTTGCATTAACACATGTATAGCAACATGCAGATTGTAAATAATGGAACCTTCTGTGCATAAAGTGACTTTTAAAAGAATTCAAGTGTTTGTTACACTACTAAGTGGATGAAGCTGACTTCCAATGTTAAAGGCAAATAAGACTCACAATTCATAGATGAACATTTACTGTTTTCACCTCTGTTAATATTTCATTCCTTTTTTTCTTTTCTTTGATGAAGCAATGCTGGAAAGAACAATAATAAAAATTCTTATACCATCCTGTCTTGAGAGGATAGGAAAATGGAAAGTTTGATCATAACATCTTCTGTATTGCATCATGCTGCTAGGCCCAGATGGGGTACAAATCTTTCTGGCCCAGACCTATTAGTCAAACTAAGTACTAACACCCATACAGACTAAAACTAATACTAAGACTAAGCTCTTCGTACTTTCTTTGCAACACACACAGACATGGTTATGGAAAGTACACTTGTGGAGAGTAAACCTTTTCCTAGAGGCATTTCTCCTGAGAATATTTAAAGAGAAAATAATGGCCACTAAGGTTTGAATCAGTCATGGCAATATCCTTCAGATGACCATTTAAAGTTCAGTATTTTCAACAGGCCTGAGTGAAATACCCAGAAGTTGTATACTATGCATAATTTTTAAATTTAGTTCAAATTCTCCCCATTTCTTTACTTCAACCTTTCATGAAATAAAACTAACTAATATTAAAATAGTTCTTGTTAGCTTGGTTCCAAATTAATCTCTCTTATGAATTCCATGATCACGTATCAGGGAATGTGGTGAGAGGACTTATGTCTTGTACTATTTTTCGCAAGTCCTCCTCCCTGCATGAGCTGTTTCTCTCATGTTTTACTGGGGAAATTCTGACATAAGAAAAACCAGGAATGGAGATACTTGGAATAAATTGGAATTTCTAGATTCATTTATAACATATTTTACAGTAAAAATTACTTTAATAAGGTGCACAAATTGTGTGCTAATATTTGCTAATTTAGCTATTTTGGCTAAATTTAGCAATTTTGCTAACATTACCAATCAGTTTAACTGAAATTCTATGTATAAAATTTATTCAAATGTATTTTGAATCAGCATGCTCATCATAAAAGTTATTATTTTACTGGACATATATCACTATTTTTTGAAATTAGTAATCTAGAAACGAACATAAAAGAATAGAAGAACTAAGAATTAAATAGTAAAACCAGCCCCCTTTGGAAAGTTACTTCTCTGAGAAAGTGTTTTAAGGAAAGTGTGTGTTCTGCAAGAGAGCAGTATTTCCACACTTAAAACTTACTACAAATAAAAAAATTGCTACCTCAATTTGAATAATAATATTCAGATTAAAATATCAATATGCATTCTTAGCATGAATGCTTTTCTGACTGATCAGTTGTTTACAGTTCAGGTTTGTCCTTGTTGCATGGACTCATTAGTCCTTATTGGCCTGACTATGACACTCTTTTTTCAAAAGAAAGCCTTTCTTAAACTCTTTCTAAAGGAATTACAATTCCAGTTTCAAATACACAGTCCTTCTCAGCTCAACACAGCGTCAAAGGTGTAAACAAAACAATAAAGGTGTTCCATGCAGAAAAAGAGTGACTCCAAATCCTCATTTGTTATATGGAAAGTCTGAAGACGACCAGAATTAAGTCAATTTCATGCAACCGTGCACCAGATGGCAAGAATGGAGGTTAGAACTATCCAGGACATCTGCTGAAGATTATCAGCAACGGTGGCATAAGAACCTGCTGGGGACCCAGAGAAAGAGAACTAACAAAAATTGCATGTTTTTGTTAGCTACAAAGACTGCTGCTGAGCACTTCTGTCCTTGGATCTGCTCTGTGCATCCAAAAGAGAGACGAGGATTTCTGATTATATCACTCCACACCAAAATGCTTCTTGCACCTAAAGCTGCAACATTACACATAAGGCTCACAGTGAGATAACTAATCGCAGTTAAGTAAAAATGGACACTAACACCTATACAATAGCTTTTAAAACTTCAGAACTTCACCTTTGTAGAACTTATAATAAAAGAGATGATCAGTGCTTGAATTACCTTTAAGGAAAATTAATAGTTTTTATATGACAATTTCAGTCATTCTATTATCAAATAAAATCTGAATTTTTGGACTAAATGTCAATCTGTTGAAATTGATGCTTGCTACATTAAAGGCTTATTTTAATAAATTTTAATTTAATAAATAAGTGGTTCTAAGGTTTTAAATTATTCCATTTTCCCAATTTGACCTAGGTACATAAAATGAATTTGTGTTTAAAATTATATATTTAAACTTTACATTAAAAAAATTCAAGAATATCAAAATGAACAATTCTGATCTGTCATGTGAAATTGTTACTTGTCTTAACTGTACAAAGTTTGCCAAAGGTTTAAATTTTCCTTTTATTTTAGGATAGAGTTTTCTTGCATTTTTCTTTTAACACTTAAAACTCTTACTGGGGAGGAAAGTCAACTCCCTTCTGTAAATGTGTTTGGATAGCAACGATTCAGTAAAAAAATACCTTTAGTCAATATCAACTCAATACTCTGGTAAATAGGTAAAAGCATACTTCTTTTCACATTCTGGTATTCTAGCTGAACTGAAACCTGAGTTTGTAATGGTAAGAGGGGCTTAAAACATCTATTCAAACAGGAATGAATTACTAAAATTCTAAGTAGATAAAAATGCAAACCTGGCAAGGTTTTGAAGGAAACCATTGCAATTTTCTTTTTCATTTTTGTCAACTGGACTTGCATTTCAGTTACCTCATAATATACTGTAATTTCCTTCTTTATTTTGTCAATTGAAATTCAGTTAAAATTATTTTATAATACACTGTAAAACATAATATAGCATGTATTTTCCAAGAATAATGACACTTAGTAAGGCTTGCTTTCACTAAAAATACATATTCAATCACTACTGAATGCAAAAGAAAGATTAATAACATTGTCTGAAGATCAATAAATGCAAGGATTAGGGAAATTAATTGGCAAGATTTTTCTCTGTGAGAGAAGACATAGTATATTATATAGAATAGGAGAAATTAGTATGTAGCAACATTATATGAGTGTGTTTTGGTTACCCCAAAATACTTACATTAATTTAACGTAGTTTTAAGTTTTTCAAAGTTCTAATTACCTAATTAAATACAGTTTAGGAGATAACATTTGTTATTTGTCAGCAGAGAGGGTCTTGAGCAAAGAGAAAGAATGCTTAAAAAGGAAAAACTTTTCAACAGGTATTTTTTAATACCACCACAATAAGCCTTTCCAGCCTGAAGTTTAGGCTGGAAATCAGACTACTGGTGTTCAAGCACTTTCAAATATCAGATGCTAACCTATGCAAGTACCCCATTTCCTTCCTCAGCAAATAAACCCAGCTCTGGTTAGGACAGACAGAGGAAGAGTCTAATTCGACATTTCTAGAACTAAGTGCACTCAAAATTTAGATGTTTTTAGAAAACGGTGTCATAGAATAACTAGTGATTACCTCACCTCTACTATATAATGTTATACCTCTATAAGTCTCAAGAATCTGGAAACTGGGGTAACAAAAGTAGTTATCTTGACTTACTCACAGATTCTTTTCTGAAAATTCAAAAGAAATTAAGAGTTGGTGCTTCTGGGAAGCACACCAACCTAAGGAAACGTGTCTTGTGTTCAAAAATCCGCTGTATTGCAAAAAAATTGAGTTTGACTGGAAAATTGAACTCACTATTTTAAATTCTTATCAAATATGAAATTTTACATTCAAAGAGCATCCTCTCATAAATATATTATGCTATCACAATATACTCTGCAGAAAACATCAGTTACGTTAAATGCATTGTAGCAAAGAGGAAGTTGCAACTGCTGTACAACAAAAAGCATGCTGTTTTTCTTTATTCTACATGTCTTGAAGGGTCTTTAAGATAAAACCCATGAGAAATGTGTTTTGATCCAATTAAACTATGGGTTGATCTACAAGGCCCTATATTGGGTGCCTAATATGGTAATTCCATATTTTTCAAGTGTAAACATTATGTATAAATAATCACTCATCATCCCATTTTAAACTTAAACTAACATCGAATATAGAGGCAAATACTTAAAAATCTACTTGGAGAATTAACTTAGAGCAGTAGAAAATAATCCTGCCTTATCTATGTACTGACAATATTGCTGCAGACTGTCAGCGTGTAGTTCTAAATTCTTTATCCTGCCCCATTTTAAGAATATGACTTTTTAATGATCAGTTACATATGAAATATTGCTGACACGAAGTAAATAATAACTATAAGGAAAAATAATTTGTGTCCTAAAATTACATGGAAGCAATGGGAAAAAATATCAAAGCAAACAGATGAATATGTATTAATTGTCCATACAGGTTATATTTGACGAAGTCATGATATGGACCCATGTGCTCTCATTCAGGGCTGTAGACAGCACTTTCCAGCAGGAAATAATAATAAAGGACAAGCTGTTCAAAAAGCCAGATGGATCTATTCTGAAACTACCTTACTCTCTATTTATCGCTGTGATAATGTCAAACTTTTGCTTGACTTTTAAGATCTTAATTTGGAAAAAAGAGCAGGTGTTCAAGGGTAGCAACAAAAGTGTGGTGAATTTTATTTTGTTTACAAGATAATGGAGAGTACATATTACATTCCTATACAGTATGTTAAAAAGTAGTTAGAGGAGCACGGCTCTTTTAATCTCCTCCACAATACCCAGTTGTGCTGGGTTTGGCTGGGATAGAGTTAATTTTCTTCATAGTAGCTGGTATGGGGCTGTGTTTTGTATTTGTGCTGGAAACAGTGTTGATAGCACAGGGATGTTTTAGTTACTGCTGAGCAGGGCTTGCACAGAGTCAAGGCCTTTTGTGCTCCTCACACCACCCCACCGGTGAGTGGGCTGGGGGTGCACAAGAAGTTGGGAGGGGACACAGCCGGGACAGCTGACCACAACTGACCAAAGGGATATTCCATACCATATGATGTCATGCTCAGCATATAAACTAGGGGGAAAGCTGGTCAGGGGACCACTGCTTGGGCTGGGTATCGGTCAGAGGGTGGTGAGCAATTGTTTTCATTTGCATCACTTGCATTTCTTCGTTGTTGTTGTTGTTGTTATTTTCATTACAATTTTTACTATTATTATCATTATTGTTATTGTATCAGAATCATTATTATTATTATTGTATCAGAAATAGTGTGGCCAGCAGGAGTAGGGAGGTGATCGTGCCCCCATACTCGGAGCTGGTGAGGCTGCACCTGGAATCCTGTGTTCAGTTTTGGGCCCCTCACTCCAAGAAGGACATTGAGGTGCTGGAGCGTGTCCAGAGAAGGGCGACAAAGCTGGTGAAGGGTCTTGAGCACAAGTCTGATGAGGAGTGGCTGAGGGAGCTGGGGTTGTTCAGTCTGGAGAAGAGGAGGCTGAGGGGAGACCTCATCGCTCTCCACAATTACCTGAAAGGGGGTTGCAGAGAGGTGGGTGTTGGTCTCTTGTCCCACGTGACGAGTGACAGGATAAGAGGAAATGGCCTCAAGTTGCGCCAGGGGAGGTTCAGGCTGGATATTAGGAAAAATGTCTTTACTGAGAGAGTGGTGAAGCATTGGAACAGTCTGCCCAGGGAGGTGGTGGAGTCACCATCGCTGGAGGTGTTTAAGGAACGTGTGGACGCGGCATTGTGGGACATGGTTTAGTAGGCATGGTGGTGTTGGGTTGATGGTTGGACTTGATGATCTTACAGGTCTTTTCCAACCGTAATGATTCTGTGATGCTGTGTTTATTATTTTATTTTATTTCATTTCACTTATTAAACTGTTCTTATCTCAACCCATGAGCTTTCTCACTTTTACTTTTCCGATTCTCTCCGCCATCCCTCTGGGGCAAGGGGGGAGTGAGCGAGCGGCTGTGCGGTGCTTAATTGCCAGCTGGGCTTAAACCACAACACCAGTGCACAATGAGAATTCTATACATGTTTGCACGTGTGTGTATATGTGTGTGTGTGCACATGCAAGTGTGTGTGTTTGTGTACACTGTACCAACAACTTCCATTTTAGCATTTCAAAGCATTTGATAATGTCACAGTTATCTCACAATGACAGAAAACTAATTCTTTTTTCCCCTTTACTTATGGAGTATTAAACTCACTTTTAATCCCCTCGCTTGATTATTCATGTAGAAACTGAAGAAGAACAAAGTTATTAATTTTGCCTACTCATTTACACCCAGGGTAATGGAGTTGTGGCCATGTTCAGAAGAAAACAAATCTGGAGGAAGCATAAGTCACAATCATATGCCATCTTCCAGAGGGGAAGAAAATTCTTTTCCATTAAAAAGTCCAAAATCTTCCTTACTTTATTTTATTATAACCCAGTGTGAGAAGAAGAAATCATGACTTTGGTTGCCTTTGGACATGTCCCAAGTTTAAGCAATTGCAAGAGATTTGAAGTCATAGCGAAGCATAAAGAAAGTAATAATAAAAAAACCCCCTAATATAGGAGTACATAGATATGCACAATTTATAATACTGAAGTCTTAATTGAATTCATGCCTGCTCTACTTTATGAACATAGCCATAAAAGCTCTCTTTTGTCTTTGTTTAATTTGTTTACATTAGATAAACTAATACCATGGGAATCCCTGCTGTTGATAGGGTCTTAGTCTCATTTGGAGATCCTGATTCATAGTATCACAGTATCAGACTGAATGCAAATAGGTTTAAGAGATTCTGAACAGAAGCCCATAACGAACCATATTTACCCAGTAGAAATGAGTGCAGTCCTCAGCTCACCTAAAGCAAAGAATAATCCATATGTACTTGACTGCAGTCATAAAATTGATGGGGCAATGCTGATTGTGCAAAGCAAAAAATTCTGCATATGTGGAAAAAGGTGGTTTTCAATGAGATTACAAATGAAAAAACATCCATATTGTAGTGAATTTCTGCTTGTTCCTCTTGTACAACAAAATAAAACCCTAGATCTTCAAGCTAGCTTAAACTCACCAGTATTCACGGCTAAAAGTGAATGAGATTTGCCATCATCTGGTGAGAGGACCTAACCTGCTCATTGGATTCACCACAAAGATTCTTACTACGCCTGCAGAGTCAGTGCCTTACCTTACTCTCACAATCAACCTAATTTCAAACATTTTCCACATGTGTATAGCTATACGCAAACCAGACGGGAATGGTGTATCTTTCGAAAGATTACTGTGCCAGTGCACTACAACTGTCTTAGTCCCACACGTAATGCAAATGTCACTAATGCACTTCTGAAAAAACAAAGACTATTTTAACCCTGCTTAGCTAAAGGCCTAATCTAAACATCCCTTACACTGAGCTGTAATGTCTTAGACTATATATCCTGAATTACTGAAGTAGGTTGCATGTTAATATTTCTGACTAAACCCTTTTAATCCAATTTAGTCCATTGTCCAAGCAGTTTGAATTGAATATTTTGCAAAATCATGCATTAAAACCTAACTTACAAAATGACAAGAATTTACCTAAGATGTTTATTTTTGTCGTGACTATATTGTTTCTGTGACTGGAGTAGCTAACAGCATCATTACTCTTCCTTGCACTTTTTGTTTTGCTTAACTGACAAGTTAAGTAATACCCTGAGAAAAAAAGCAAATTTTTAAAAAACAGAAAACAAATAGATAATTTCTACTGTAGCAGAATCATGTTGTCTTTCAAAATTACATCATGAGTTTTGGCATAACTATTTCAAACCTTCAAAAGAAAAAAACCCAGCATATCAATTAGAGATTTTCTTCAAGAAGTGTAGAAAATCTGTTAAACATTGTTTATGCTGCCGATACAGTATTCCAATGTTTTTGTCAACGATATTCATGACATAACACCATATGAACCACATTGATTCCTTCCGATGAAGGAACTTACAAAATTGCTGTTTTGTCTTATAGCTTTCACAGCATCATCTTTCCGTGTGCATGTATGGGATACTATTTATCCCCTTTCATGATCTTTCTTACTTTTTTTAGGTATTTTGCAGCCCATATGCAAGCTATCCTTTACAAGAACAAAAAGGAAAAGAAAAAGAAAAATGAAGACCACAAGAGGAAGCTTTATTAATGTACATATAGCTATGTTGCTTTAATACTCCAAAGTCAAACTTCAATTTAGTTTTTTCTGTCCACTTTTCAACCTAATTTACTATTTCTCACAAATAGGATATGCTCTATAAAACATTACATTTGTTTTCATCTATTCCAATCTATTTCATCTGGTGGAATATATAAATATATAAATAAATATATACTTGCAAATTCATACAAAGTGCTTTTTAAAAATTTAAATTATGTTAGAGGGATTAAAAATATTGGAAAACAAATACAAAAAGCTACACTTCTCATGTAGTTTACTGTAATGCAAACACGATGCTTCATCTCTTCTAATTGGCCAAACCACTCAAATAGTATATATATATCAGATATCATCAGTTTGATTTCTTCAGATATTTTCATCTGTGCTGTCAGCAAACTAGCAAGGGCATATGCAGTAACTTTATACCAGCAGCTGAATATCCCTGATCACATTTCATCTTGGTCCTTGAAATTATATAGCTTTCACATAATTACTTGTCAGTGAAACGTGGCATTGATTTGTCTTTTTCTAAGCAGTTTTTTATCTTAAGTCTTCCAAGCTCCTTTTTAAAATGGAATGAAATATTGCTGTGACATTGTTTTAAAGTGAAAAATGTTAATTTCTGTACAATACCCTGTTTTATTCAAATGTGTGTAGGGTCTTCTTCTCACATCCTTTTTCCTGTTCTTTTTGAGGGAGACAAGGGCATTGAAAAGAAGTCTCAGACCTTAATTTCTGTGATTAAAGAAGAAGACTTGTCTTACAACCGACTTCAGTAAGACACTGAATATGGTGCAGAGTAGTTTAAAAAGTGACTTTATCCTGAAGCTATTATGATGTCATCCATAGGTGTACTTCTTTGCCTACACAGTACTTTTCTGCATGCTCAATGGAGTAATATTTCATGATAACAACCATAATTTATTATTTAATGGACAGTGTGATTAATGAAATGTGTCATATTTTAATCATCCTTAAATTTTTACTCTTCTGTCATGCTCAGGGATATTCATTGTGTTTGCTCTGAACTTCTCCGTAGTTCCTGATAGGGTTTTTTTTCTGTTAAACAGGCTCAGTGCTAAACATTCTAAATCTTTACCTATATATAGGTATATATAAGTAAAACATAATCAAAAATATTAACTACAATGGAGCCCATACATCAGTGGTCCCTGATGAATGCTAGATGCAGAATTTCTTCCAGCAAGCTACCCACTTTTACTAATACCGAAGATATTTCATAATCTCTAGATCTTTGTTAGCTGGTATGGTTTCCAATTTCAACTCACAATTCAGTCCATAATTTTTTACATATTTGATGTTTATTACACAGCTAAAGATTTAGCATCTCTCAAGCATTTTAGTCGTCTTTTAATGTATAGAGTCCTCACTTGCTAGAGCTGAATCACGTTACAAAAAGTGCATCACAGAATGAATGCAGCCAAACCAGGAATCTAGCTCTATCCTATGCACTTTCTAGCAGACCGTACTTCTAATTTGTTTCCCTGCTCCGCATGTTTTGGCTAACTTGTGCTTTTAGTATGGAAATAGCATATAAACTAATACAAACCAAGCAAACCTAGTGTTTTGAATGAGACTCAATTAAGACTTTATTGACAACTGAGGCAAAGTATGAAATGAAATTTCTGAGGTAGTGAAAATTCAAAGAAAGCAAAACAGTAAAGAAACATTCTGAAATCTACAGGACTGCAGTGAATTTTTTTTTTTTTGTTATTAACAGGAAAACCCCTCTGATTCCAGCCACATTAAAGTTTCACACTGATCTCTTTTTATCTCTGTGTATAAACCAGCATCTTTCACACTTTTTCATGTTTCCTAGTCAAGTTAAACGGGTTTTACATTGGGATGTTCATGAACAAAATACTACTTCACCAAAACTTATCTTCTTGCCATTCCTGTGTTTTGGGTTTATTTGTTTTCAGTTATTTCTAAACAGGATTCTTTGTGAAAGCCTTTTTCTACAATTTATCCATAAAAATATCTTTACACTTCAGATATGACAGAATACTAATTATTATTGAGTGTGTCTTTCACTAAAAAACTTCATATATTTTATAAGTAAAATAAATCCAACTCTATATAGACTAGTAGCACTGTATCTACTAGAGCTGTAGAATATAACACTACTGATCTTCTCAGGACTGCTTCATAGTGTTACTGCAGCAGTTTTGATTCTGATTATCTGAAGCTGTATATTATTCTATGCTCATGAGACTCAGTGAAGTCATGATAGTTTATATCAGCTGAGAATTTGGCAGAATCACCATACATCAGTCTCATGCAACTCTATATTAGTGACATCTATGTTGTCAAAAATTAATACACCCTACAATGTCTTTGGAAGATTTGCAATTACAGTGTCACAGGAAGGAAAAACAATGAAATTTTTAGAGGTTCATTTAAAACCCATCTGTATGCTGAATGGCCCAACAAGTCTGGCTAAGAGGCTTTTCAACACACATTTCTGAGCTTAATTTATTGGCAGCTTTCAAGCTTAAGACCCTCCCAAGGTGTAATGGACAAATGATAGTGACTGCAAAAGCATTTCCAGTTGAGCATATCGGGGTTTTCTTGCCAAAGTCCGGATCTCTGTCAAGCAATGCAGCCCTTACAAAGCAAAATGTCCATGCCTGTATCATAATCCATAGAGAATTATTAGCAGTGATTCATATTTCTGACTACATAGATTTAGTCCACAACTGCTAACAACTAATTCAGGAAAGAAAAAATCATTGTATTTCCTGAGTTTGGGAACAAATCTGGTACCAAGAATGGCTTCCAATTGGCTGGAGACCATGGGCCAAGCCTTTGAATTAATACCAAGAGCACATCCTTATTTCTCATTTAATGTAAATGGTCCTGGTTTGATTTCACAACTAAGCTTTCCTCAAGTTCTAATTGCTTCCTGCACTTGTAAGAGTTCTCTCTTCCTTTTTTTATTCTCTTCTTTGATCCCTATTATCTATCTCCTATGACCACCTTAATGTTTTTTTCCTATTTATTCACTCATTATCAGACATTTCTAAGTTTCCTTCACTTTGAATTCTCTGGGTATTACAGTATTGCTTTGCTAACCCTAGTCACTCACTGTGAAGTTTGCTGGAATGAAGAACATACTCTCTCTCTCTCTCTCTGCTGGTATTGTATGTATTGTATGTGATAATATATCTAAGATAAGATGGCATTATGACAGAATATGAAACAGAAAAGACAGATTTCAAGTTAATGATAGGTTTAGTTTAGATAAATGTGAGTAAAACAGAAATGGAGAAGGGGGAAAACAATTTGTATTCAGAGGTACTGAGCAGTTCAAACAGCTAATAAAGGGATTGGGAAGAAATACAATTTGCAGCAATTTCGAAGAAGAAGGGAAAAAAAACACCATTACAAACAGTTCTGGGTTTATGTCTAGGCAAGCAAGTAGGAAGGCAGAGGCAGATAATAATGTGATTACTTTGGTAATGATATGCATTAGATACATTATGGGAAAAAATAATACTCCCTACTGAATGCAGTCAATCCAGCTATTGATTTTTCTTAATGGTAAAAGCACTGCTCCAAAACCAGAAAGAGATACCCTTTATTTATTCTTCTTTCCTCATGAGTCCCATCTCCACAGTCCCCTTGATGCAGAGTAGTAGACAGATAATGGAGTCATGTATATCGAATCTGACACCTACTGGGCCAGGCTAATGTTTCAGATAAGAGTTGTCTGACTCACTGCTGCTGTTGAAAACAAAATGTACAAATAACAAATTTTAAAAAATCAAACTTAATTTTTGCTTGAAACGTTGGTTAATTTTATTTTGTTTCATTTATCTCCTTTCACTCCAGTTTTTAAGGAACACCTATAAAGCATACTCTTCTTGCAATGAGTTCATCTGACTGCAAAGCTAGCTAAACCACTCTCATGGGCTGCTCCAAAGTCCTTGCACTACTTATCTGCACTCCTTCAACTTATATTTCATATGGCTAGATTTTTAACAAGCTTGCAAAATTCAGATTCACCAAAGCATTGTCTTCTATGTTGCCATACCCTTTTTTCAGCAATGAGAAAGATGTCTGACACAGAATCCAATGAAGCTCTATAGCAAACTAAAGTTTTGGTCTTGGCTTTTTTTTCCCATGACAAGAATAAAGACCCTGAATAGGTAAGAAAAAGAATAGAATTGAATCAAAAGCCACTTGTATGATTAATCTGACACATCAGTAAAATCAAAGTATTTGTACCAACCATTTTTATTATGGCCTATTTTCATTCCTACTCGCTTCAAGTTCCATTTTCTGAGTGCAAAGAGAACAAAAGAGCTCTATATGATGCTGTTATCCCTTGAGCAGATTAGTTTAAACCTATCATAGACATCTTGAAATGCCCAAGATGACAAAGCTCTGATCAACTAGAGAGAGTAGGCTAGCCATTCAGTACCGTCTACTATCACCAGTATAGATACCTTTATGATAGGTGCATAACTAATGTATTTTCACAAAAAGCAATAAAGCAGGACACAAGATACAAATAAAAATTAAACAATAAATATCAAGTTTTAGTGTAATGTTACTAATTAATGAATGGCACAACACATACAAATATGTAGCTTGGTATTCAAAATCATGGATTGGGGACAGAAAGAATTATTATTTCTGGATCAAAAATTATAATTATATTCAGTATAATCTATTTAAAAGATCTAGTTTTGATACTAGGCTCTCAAGAAACAAAGAAATCAGTTCAGAATCAATATATACAGCATATGATTAAGGGGTTTCAATCTTACTATGTAAATGTAGGCATCTACACACATATTTAGAAACGTAATTTCTCACAAGTACTGGGTCTTCACAGTTTCTGTTGACTTGTGTTGAAAATCTTCCACTGAAATGCCTTCTTGTGGTGCCAGGAGCCTAAGCAGGCAGCCAAATTTGACTGTTACTACTTTGGTCTTTTGAATGCACTCTCAAAAATTTCTTTTTGTGAATTCCTATCTCAAAGGTATGGCAATGATTTTATAGATCATTCACAGTGTTCTTAAATCAAACAAGGAATCCCCTCCAGGCTACATAGCTGAGTCAAAATGTGGGATCTTGACAAAGAACCTCAAGGAACTGCCGGTCATCGTATGAAATCACACCAGCCCTACACATGATCTGCTTCTCTTGTGCTTCTGAGAACTGCTGTGGCTCTCACCACAAAGGGAAAAATGAGTGCATGCGGAAACAGCAGAAAACACAGAGATGCCAATCCAGCCATATGAATTGGTGAATAAGGTTGTGTAAAAGAGAACAGCAATAGGAGCTGCCCTTGAAATGGACAAAAAAACCGTTCAGCTGGGAGGACTGTCAGAACCAGTCAAAGTGGTGACTGCGAGTGGAGGAGGAAAGTTCTAGCAATGCAGGAAACAAGGAGCAAGGAAAAAAGGTTGAAAACCTGAATACCAATTGAAGAGGTGAAGAGTGAAAAGAGAAGCAGAAGAGAAGTAAGAGGAAAGAGAAAGGATGACCAAATGCAAAAAGAGCCACAAAAATTGGCAATAAAAATTTAGTCATGTGGACTGCAGTTAAAAATAGTTGTAGCTTTGTGTGGAAAAAGCCCCACTGGTAGAATGGTGGTCATTAAACATTATATTTTACCTGTTTTTCCCTAGGACTGTAACTCATACCCTCATTTTAAAAAATATTATAGTGATCAGCCTGCAGCTGAAATGGATTTAATATTCAGAAATTATGCTGCTTCTGTGACCAAACAAAAATGAGGCACTGCAGGAATGTGGAAATCTCTCCTTTCAGTAGATTTTAACTCCTAGAATTTTTAGATTGATTTACGAAACTAGATTATTTAAAAACTGTAATTTATGTCATTTCCAACACTTACTTACATGAGAGGTATGCAACAAAACAAAACCAAAACAAATACCACCACCAAAAAACAGCAAAAAGGACGTGACTTGATCTCCAGCACCTCAGGTTTGTAACCCAGCCAGTCTCTCAGCTTTAGCCTTTGAAGAAGTCATGGAGGAAGGAAACCAATGTTTCACTGAGGCCAACAAGATGACATTTTTCTTCTGTCTCCATCCTGAAATCAATGGAAAGATTGGTATGGATTTCAAGCTGTTTCAAATATGCTTATCATTCACTTGTGCATTGACTTCAACCACTAAGTTTGCCATTTAACACCTCTGCAAATCAGCTCCAGTGTACAGCTGTAAAAGCTGAAAAATTAAACATTTTAGACTTGAAAATACTCAAGGTGGAGGCTGAGTCTTCCCTTTTCCTGATCACTAATTCTGATCAAATTTCTCTGATCCTATGTCAATAACAAAAATCAAGTGAGCTAGATACTGACACTTGTACGCTTCAGCTGAATAGCAACTCATTTCCTGCTTACTCCCAATATGTAACATGGACAGATTAAGAAGAATAATATTTTTGGAATCCAGTCTATAAATGCGAAAATCAATTTAGGTCACTCCTCGGATAGGCACACATTCTAAAATAAGCCTAATTTTGTGTGTTCTTGTACAATTGTTGTATAAAGAAGACTAGAAGGCTTTTCATATCACAGGCAGTAGTTTCACCAGTGTGCTTCCAATTATTGTTTTACATGTTTCTGCAGTATGACTCACACTTTTTTCCTGAATGATTAATGATTGAGAATATATTATTGAACACATAAGAAAATCTTTCTCTCCCTTACAATCTAATTCATTTTCACTGTCATTAAAATGAAAAGATAAGGCATCTCCATTTGCAATATGATAATTCTGCTGGGAAACAGCAGGAAAGTATTGTAGGGGAAAAACAAAAGAAAAACATATAACAATTTTTTTTTCTATGATGCACTTAGAAATTTAAACATTTCTGAGAGGTTAAGTTAATAAAGCAAGGAAACATAAAGGAAGAAAGAGTGTTAGCTTTTAAGGATTAAATTGGGAGAATAATAAGGAGACCTACAATTAAATCATTATTTAAGAATCTGAAGATATTCTTTCATCTTCAATATTAAAAGGAGTTACCATTATTTAAAGGGAACATATTAGGTTCTCTTTTTCAGTCATCATTATTTAGAAGCTTCTCAGCTTTAAAATGTACCTAGTTAGCTCTCCAGTTTAGACAGAGATCACTCTTTAAAGGTGAAATGCTGTCTTTATCCAGTGGTTGCATTTCTCATATGCCTAGCCAAAGAAGAATAGAAAACTTTAGCAAAACCTGTTTGTGTTAATTTTGAATAGAATACTACCGGTACTTTTTCATCATTTTCACTTTTTCCACATCTGGAAATAGCCAGAAGTCTTTGATTCTGCATTTTCTTCCATCCGTCTTTAAATTTTAGGTGTTCAAACCAGAGCTGATATTTTGAAATGTGCACTGGAAATGCAGGTGTTGATGTTTGTTGTCCTGCAAAAGCATATTTGTTGAATGAAAGAAAATCCTTAGACGGATTTTGAAATTTCTTTATGTATTCATAGTAGTTATAAGTATGTGATTCCCCCCCCACTTCCTTAAAATGGCATTGTGGCAATTTTAAGTTAATCAGCTTCAACAGGCAATGCAGCTATATAGAATAAATAGATTCCATACGATTAGAAGACAGGCAAAAATATAATAGCATTAAGCATTCATACCCATATGCTTAATTAATATATGAGTTAATATATAATAATTCACGTTCATATATAAACATTGACAAACACAATGAAAATGCATGATTATATATATCCTTAAATATAGGAAAACTTTATAGGTTATAACTGGACTTCCCAGGTTAACATGCTCTTTAAAATACCTGGCTTTGATTAGACTAAACTAAACCAAATTCACCTTTCTTCTTTTTTATACAAGTGTGATTTTGTCAGGATATAACTTTTCTGCAAAAAAGATGCAAATCGAATGAGATAAAAAGATGAAAAATCTAGGCATCCACAATAACAATAAAGCCATGATCCTCATACTTGTGAATCCTATAAAGGTAAAAAAGTCTTCTGAATGATCTTAGTTACATATGACATATTTATTTTGTTAAGTAATGATGCCTTGACAAAGGTGAAAAATTTGGGAAAAAAAATTTTAGGGGATTTGTGGCTGCTGCTATACATAAATAAAAAATATGGTGAGTTACAGTTAGAATACCAGCATTTTCTTGGCTCTTTCCAGCCTTTTTTTTTATCTTAACATCACATGCTAATTAAAAGAGAAACAGTCTTAATGTGGAAAATATAAATCTTAATATCTTTCATAGCACTTTGCTTTCTTGCTACTGTTTTATATATTATTATTATACTGTCAGATGTATTTGCCCTTGCAGAGTGCTTTGGATTTGCAGCAAATCTACAAGCTTGTATTGTGACACTGTTTCTATAACAAGAAATATAAAATTAATATTATTATTTCCATAAGAGAAATAGCTAGCTTTGTTAGTGTCCTGCCTCCATCGCATGAAACCTGCTACAGCTGATAAAAACTAAAACCCTCTGTCATATTTCACATGTTTTTTGGCTTTGGATATTTTGGCTGACGGTGCTGGAATCCTCCTCCCACTGTAGGATAACCAGCTTAGGGAAAGGAAAAGTGAAATTTAGCTAAAGAGGTTGGTATTTTAGCTTCCTCCTGAAACTCTACAGGGAAACCCAGGGATGATTTAGCACCCATTCTGACAGCAACTGTTGCCCTGTCTGGTCTTTTACACCTTTTTAGCGTGGCTGTAAAACCCTACCGAGATGAGCTTATAGTATTTCAGAGGACATCTAGCACCAATTTTTCGCACGAAGTATGCCAGTGAGTGGAGAAGCGGAGGGGGAGGAGGCATCAGCCCCAGCACCGGCTGCAGAAATGCTCCCCGCCGTCGTCCCGTCCCTGCCGTCGAGGAGCGGAGCTAAAGCACATTCTTGTCTCTCTGGGAAACAGCTCCCTCTCCTTCTCCTTGTGCTGTGGATCAGGGACACCGGCCTTCGCCTGCAAAGACACTTTACAACTGACAGGCAGAGGCCTGCTGTGCATTTGCAGCCTATTGCAGCACCATGCAGTGGCAGAAAAGAAGTGCTGCAGTTTAATGAAAAGCCTTAAAATCTGTTTCACCAAGAAAAAACCTTTGCGTGGCAAAGAAAACAGCAAACATGAGTACGTTTGAGAATCCAAAAGCTGAATGATTTTAGTAATACAAAATACACAGTTTCCTATTTGATAAAAATAGAATTTCATTTGTGATTTCAATAGTGAAAAGTGGATGTGGGGATATGCTCTAGAAAAGCTGAAAATAAAAAGGTTTTCTGCTGTGTTAAATGCTTTCATAGGACTCCATTCAGCTTTATGTAAAGGCCTATGTATATGCGAGATATGTTTTAATTAAATTTTGGGGGACAGAAGCTCATTAATTTTGTATTTTCATGACCCTTCACATAAAAGATCTATACTAAGGTTGTTATTACTATAGTAAAAATAATAGTTTAAAACAGAAAAAGAAAGCATTTAAAAATTCCATCTGCAGCACTAAGAAAGAGCATAAAATGACATGTTATGTACTTTTATCTTATTGGTGATCAGCAGAGATTAATAAAGGGAAAATTGTGTCCAAGTGAACTAACAGTTGGTTTATTATGACTGTTAAGTTATCAAGATCCTACACAACCACCTGAAAATTTTCACACAGATCCCACATTTTGTCCTTAGCCACAAAACACTGATTTATTGAAGCAGATCTTGAAAGGTCATTGAACAAATCTTAGAGAGGATCTGGCAATGAAATATGTTTCTCATTCTCCTGCATGCATATATGTGTATGTGTGTAACATGCAAAACCCGGAAACACTCATTTTGCATTTTGCACATTGGTCCAATGCCAAAAAGAGCTAATGTGCAAAAATAGCACAGTGCCCCTAGAAAATACCTTTAAAAATTTGCACACATATCCACCAAGACATATGATAAGGAAGAATTGGTGAAATGCTAATGGAAAAAGGGATCGTTTCCTCATAAGAAGGCAAGGTAAGCTTTAAAGGGAACCAAATTATGTCTACAGGGTAAGGACAGATCTGCTGGTAGCACTTAAGTAAATTGGATTGAAAGCAGCTAATAATTCCCAAGTGTAGAAATATTAGACTGCTGGTATAAACAGAAATTATATTCCACTTTGATGATCTAATTCCTGAAATGTATAGCAGAAATGCAGAACAAACACAAAGGGTGGAAGCCAAATCGAGGCAGGCACTCAGCTGACAAGTTGCTGGCTTCCAATAATTCTTGGCACATTCCCTACATTTCAAAAGGCCAACAAATACATGCAATTCTGAAAACTTCTGTACTCTACAAATCTGAATTAGACTTGAACTATGATGTGTGAATATATAGGACTGCTGTGGATACACCATGGCTAGTGTAAATTTATGTTCTGTATGCATTAAAGCACAAAACCAGCATGGCATGCAATTTGACTCATCCAGTGATATTCAAAGTGCTATAATGAACAGGATTTTACAAATCTGCTACTGTGCTTTCTCCTTCTCTTCACTGGATTTATTCCGCTCCTGCTTTGGGACTCTAAGCAATGATCCCGAAAAAGCTTTCATAATCAGGTAAATGAGCTTACACATTGGTTTTCAGCATGAGTAAAGAAAAGAGACATCACAGAGGACTACCTCTCTGTGCACCCCATACTCCTTAAAAAAGCATCATGCCCTCAGGAAATTTCACAGTGTATCATGATCACAGTGACATTCTGGAGTGTATTGGGTTTGCGTGGCAAGGTTTTGGTAGCAGGGGGGCTACAGGGGTGGCTTCTGTGAGAAGCTGCTAAAAGCTTCCCCTATGTGTGACAAAGCCATAGCCAGCCGGCTCCAAGACTGACCCGCCGCTGGCCAAGGCCGAGTCCATCAGTGATGGTGGTAGCGCCTCTGGGACAACATATTTAAGAAAGGGGAAAAACAACTGTGCAACGGCAGCCGGAGAAGTGAGGAGTGAGAATATGTGAGAGAAACAACTCTGCAGACACCAAGGTCAGGGAAGAAGGAGGGGGAGGAGCAGATATTCCCCTGCAGCCCCTGGTGCAGACCACGGTGAGGCAGGCTGTGCCCCTGCAGCCCAGGGAGGTCCACGGTGGAGCAGATATCCACCTGCAGCCTGTGGAGGACCCCACACCAGAGCAGGTTGATGCCCAAAGGAGGCTGTGACCCCATGGGAAGCCTGTGCTGGAGCAGGCTCATGGCACGACCTGTGGACACATGGAGAGAGGATCCCACACAGGAGCAGGTTTGCTGGCAGTGCTTGTGACCCCGTGGGGGACCCACTCTGGAGCAGTCTGCTCCTGAAGGACTACACCCCGTGGAAGGAACCCATGCTGGAGCAGTTTGTGAAGACCTGCAGCCCATGGGAAGTTCTTATGTTGGAGAAGTTCATGGAGAACTGTCTCCCATGGGAGGCACCCCACGCTGGAGCAGGGGAAGAGTATGAGGAGGAAGGAGCGGCAGAAACAACGTGTAATGAACTGACCGCAACCCCCATTCCCCATTCCCCTGCGCCACTCGAGGGGAGGAGGTAGATAAAAATCGAGAGTGAAGCTGAGCCCAGGAAGAAGGGAGGGGTAGGGGCAAGGTGTTTTTAAGATTTGGTTTTATTGCTCCTTATCCTACTCTGATTTTGATTGGTAATAAATTAAAATAATTTCCCCAAGTCGACTCTGTTTTGCCTGTTACCGTAATGGTGAGGGAACTCCCTGTCCTTATCTCGACCCATGAGCCTTTCGTTATATTTTCTCTCCCCCATCCAGCTGGGGAAGGGGACTGGTAGAGCAGCTTTGGTGGGCACCTGGCATTCAGCCAGGGTCAACCCACCAGATGGAGATGGGCTTTGCACTGTCAGCATATTAAGGCCATTGCCAAATGATGGTTAATTCTATTGATGGACATTGTACAGCCACCATTTACATCAGCAACTTGTGGACCATGGAAACACTTCTCATCTCCTCTAGCAGGATTTCCATTCAGGTCTTTGAGTGGGCTAATAAAATAAGAGAAAAAATACTTGTTCAAAACAGAATAAAAATACTTGCAATGTTACATGACTTATGGTAATAAATTATTAATAAAAAGCATCCTAATGTGGTGGTAGCAGCTGTTGACTGAAAGACCCTGTCTGTACCAGTACTCATGTCAGCTGTACTTGTTCCACAAAAGCCAGCTGGACTAATATTAATGTCAGATTTGAATCTTTTCTGGAAAAAAATACTTTTTGGCTTTAAAATTTAAGGAGATTTTTAGTTCATATTTTCACAACTAGAAATTCAAAATCAGTCACTCCACTTTTTCTATTGCTTTAGCATATCTATCTACAGCATCAATTAAACCACCTACAAAAGAGTGCATTATGAAAGGGATATTTCCGAAGCTGACTTACAAATTTAGAAAATGTTGTTATCCTCAATGTCAATAAAGGGAAACAGGCATGGTGACTTGTTCAAAATCATCCAGAAAGCAAGACAAGCACACCAAGAACAGAATCCACTTCAGTGCTCTCTTGAAACTCAAGCCAGTAATATAGTCATTAGTTTATCATAAAAACTTGTCTTTGTTCCACTTTACTCCTAAGTCTTTTTTATAACATCAGTATCTACTAATACTTTCATAGAACCATAAAATCATAGAATGGTTTGGGTTGCAAGGGACCTTTAAAGGTCATCTAGTCTAACCCCCCCTGCAATAAGCAGGGACATCTTCAACTAGATCACTTTACCACAATGCTCTTCCTTGCCACGTGTCCAAAAGACACATATTTGTGAAATTAATGTTTTCATTTGCCTGATCTCTTAAATACCTTCTGTCATTGACTTTTCTGTATTTAAGTATTTGGTCTGATAACTAAAATTCCTGAATAAATACTCAAGCTAAGGATTGTACACTAGGCCTAGAACATTGCAAACATAGTATGTCTATGTAAGAAAATAGGAAAAAAAGGAACCAAGACAAATCTTATAATCTGATCTTAATGTTATAAAAAAGATTAGGTCAAATTTTGAAAGAAAGGGAGATTATTCAGATGGAGCTGGGGGAAATATTTTGAACAGTTTATCAGAGTAAGCAGGTTAATATCTTTCTTAATAACTTTCTTGAAAAGGAAAACAGGGTGGTTCCTACCTGGCTGGACTTTATGTTACAGTGTCCCACAAAAACAGCTGCTTCCGTTGGTAGAAGAACAGGCAGTAGTAAAGGAAAATGAAGAAACGAAACATGGCAATGGCTTATACTGTAAATGGATCAGCTGGGCTTGAGCCAGGTCACTAGTAAAGTTCTTTAGTGGTCCGCTGTGGGAGTAATCTTATTTTCATTAATAATAATTTCATTAATGATTTTTGCACAAAATGCAGGGCCATGCAAAGCCGAATTGCAAATCTGGGAGGTCTGTAAATATAGGGAAAGATCAAGGTGCAGTAAGGAAAGAAAGGTGGTCTGGAGGACTAGAGATATGGAAACAAGCTGAAATGCAGAGACTTGTGATGGAGACGTGGGGTGGATGCAAAGATTTATTTTCTTTCCTTCTTTCTGGCTGAGGGGGACTAAGCAGTGAACTGGGTGCTCATGACTTGCAAGTGACTCTAGAAATGAAAGAAAATGTTCTTTTCATTAGACACAGGCTGAATGTCTGCTGCTAGTGAAGAACAGCTACAAATAAGCAAACTCATTTCTGTATTGTATCAGTTATCTTCAGGAAGGCTTAAGAAGGAATAAGTGCCACTGTAAAAAACATAACTTAAACTCCTTTTTTGGCTACCCATCTCTGAAAAAAAGAGGAACACAGAGTAGAAGGACTACAAAGACAACAAGGAGGGACACCTGTCTAGGAAAAAGGCATTAAAGACTGTCACCCATTTAGCCTACAAATACCAAAGAAGAGAAGGGATCACTGTTGGTGAACACCTGAAATGGAGAGCAACAGTTGTTGTTATTAGTTGTTGTTGTTGTTAGCAACACTAAACAACAGTGTTGGTTTTCTTACAAATATTGACAGAATAGTTATGGTAAACCATGGACAGAATTAAAAAACTTTCTCACTTTCAGGTATTATAAGGTACTGCAAAATCTATCCTAGCATGTGACTGTTTTTGAGGGTAGGGTGTGAAGCTGTACAGGATAAGGAACAGTGGGAAGGGGGAAAAATTCTAACAGTGTACAAAAAGAGGTCATACAACAAAAGTTCAGGGTTCGGCTGTTATTCCAAAGTATTTCCTATTCCTTCTTTTCCTCTTTTATGTCTATGACATAAAGATACTCAGTTTTCTTCCTGTTCAGCTGAAACAGAAATATAGACAGGTAAGTTTGCATTACTCTTCACTGAAATATTCAATTATGCTCTTTACTAAAGAGGTATGGTTTCACCTTTAATCAAGATATAATTACTGGAGCCTGCAACAAGTACATGTATCACTCATGTGATCTGACTTTTGCAGGCGGAGTAAAAAATGGAGAGGAAAGAAAAGGAAATCAAGCAATAGCTTGATATGTTCATCATTAATCAGCTAATTAGTAGTCATAAAAGAAAATCTAATGCAATTATTGGCCTACTTGCATCCAACTTGTTTTTGTCTTGTAAGGAATAAAACAAATCTTGACTAAAAGCTCATTTAAAAAAAAAGAAAGTAAAGAAAAAGAAAAAAAAGAAAGAGAAGCTTCAGTTCCTTTTGTTAGTTGGTAAAATTGTTCCAAAAATTCTTAGGTAAAAAGGTATAAATGGTATATTTTTTGTAGATACAGGAATACTCAGGGCATAGGATTGGAATTCAACACCTCTGAGTTTCTCTACCACCACCTTCTTTTTGCCCACTGGATGATGCTGAATGGGTTAGTTGGTGTATTGTTTCCTACCAGTATGCTTTAGCCATAATGCACATAACTCTGGAAATGCTGGGTGATGCTGCCAAAGTTAAGCTGACTATTCATCTTCACATAAAGTTAGGGAAATGGAGAAGTATTTACAGATCCATGGCATTCTGGATAAAACCAAATATTAAGAAAATAAGAGATTGACTTTAAAATCTTAAATTGAAATTCAAACTGTTATTTTGCTTTTATATGTCCAGTGCTGTTTGAGCCCTTCTAGGTGCAGATGGGTTGCATTTGCACATTTGTCTTTGTAGGAGTAAATGAACAAATATAAAGGTCCCTCTATATGGATGTAAACACATTCTAAGAATTCTTTTTTGCAAATTTGTCAACTCTAGAGCTCTCACACCTTCTAGCAAGAAACTGCATTAGAACAAGATCAAAATATCTAAACAAATTTTAGTGATGATGTCTGATTGTCACTAACTTTTTTAAGTCAAAATGGTAAAAGCTCTTAAATTAAGCACAAGAATGAATGAAAACAGTAGTCAGGATCAGAGCATAAACATAAATATAGAAACCTTCAAAACTGCTTGATTTGACACTTGAGGATTTTGTCATGACTGTCTTTTATGATCAATGTTATCCTAAACACACCACTAAAAGTGTGTTTTCTTTCCAACAGCTGTTTCTTTGATTCATTTCTGAACTCAGTGGAGCTCTCTTGGCTCCCTCATTGTGAAGAGTAACAGTCTGGATTCTGTGGTCTGGTCTCCTATCAACGCTTTGAGGATTAACATGCATCACTGCTATTTGCACTACAGGTGCTACCTGTGTAAGTCCATGTGTCAGTGGGAAGAGACCCCATAGCATCAGGCTGTTGAACAGATAAGAAGAGTGTAGCTAAATAGTTCCTAACTGGTGTGAATGATGTTCTTTCTTTTTGCTGTTTTATTTTTTCTTGGCCTGGGGTGACCACCGAAAGCAAGAACAGACTATTTTGACAGACATAGAATAGCCTGACCTAGAGCTCTCTAACATTTTTCTATTGTTTTCTAAGGATGGACGGGAAACGCTGTTTATACCATCAGGAAACATCATGCTTTCTGTCTGCATGACCTGGTTAGCTGGTGGGGCTTTTCAGTTTATGTTAGAGAGACCTTGCAGACCCTACATTTGAATTTTCAAATAAAAAACATTCTAAATGAGCGGCTGCATAAATCTTAACCATTTTTAACCATGAATGTCAAAAAGTACTCATACCCATAACACACGAAGTGTGGAACTACACAGACCACTCCCTTCCTGACTAGCGGTGGATTTGGTCCTTTTTTTGCAAGGCACTCTATTAAAACAAACCAGAACCTTTACAAGATAGATAGACAGACAGACAGACAGATACATACATACATGCATACATACATACATATTTATATACATAAATATTTATCTCTCAGAAGCTATTCCCACTAGAATAATCCACTATGCACAAAGAAAGTGTCTGCAGTTTCAATCCTGCAACTGTTCAGACTCATGGCTGATATTCAAAAGCATCAGAGCCATAGCATTTTATGAACAGTAAGAAACAGGAATAAATTATACTTATTAGGTTTATACATATGACACATGGTTTTCCATAATCCATTTTTGTCTCAATCCATCTGTGGCGACTCGCATGTACAAAATTAGATTCTCTTAACATAAAAGCAATTGAAAAATATATGCAACCTGAGAGAAAGAAGTGACATTTCCTTAAAAAACAAACCAGCCATGACATTTTTTGTTGGGGTTTTTTTTGCCACATTTCCTCCTCCCTTTAATTCATCCCACAAGACATCACAACAGTTTCCTTAGAGGCAAGCTGCTGGAAAAGGTACAGTCTAAACTAACCTACTACTATTTAATTCCTATCCTTAGTTATGAATCAGTGAACAGGCACTACATGGTGCTTCGCCTTACAGTTTTTACCTTCCTGATTGAATTTCTCCCTTTGTAACAATTGCTTTTAGCACCAAGAACACCGAGTTCCAGAAAACAGTCTCACCAAGAGACGAAGTCCCCAGCTGGGATGTGAACTTGTGGCACTGATGTGCGGGGGAAGAAGTGCATCGAAGCAGTGACAGGGCTTTGTCTCGCTAAAATAAGAGCTGAAGCTCTTCCGTAATTAACTCAGTGCTGGCTGACTCCCTGTGTTTGCTCTCAACAGAAGGGGATGTTGTACACCAGCTTGAAAAATGAAAGGCCTCTCATTTACACACAAAAAACTATCCTCCTCTGGAGCTCACCAGGGCAGACTGTGGTGCTGTGTACATACAGTGCACCCAGGGGCTTGGGTGGCTGCCTGCATGCTGCCGGCACGCTGCCGGCACGCTGCATTCCCGCAGGACACCAGCAGCTTGCCTGCTGCTGTGCAGCAACAGGCTTCACAGGCACATTTGATTCCATTCTGACTTTTGTTTTTTTTCATTATGATTGTCTGAAATATGGCATTTCACTGAGAGTCCAGTCTGAGATCTGCCAACGGAGCTGAGAGGCAGAAGGTGCAGGCTAGTTCAGGCACTGCAGGGCTCATCACAGGAAAATGTGCGTTTTATTTTCTCTGAGGCCTCTTTTAGGAGATAAGATCTTTTCTGCACCACTGTGTGAAGAGATTCATGTCAACACAACAGGCTGTCTTGCTGAGCTGATAAAAAAACAAAAACAAACCCACAATAACTTTTCCCCAGCTAACCAGAGCTAAATTAGGCCAATAATGTGAAATGCAGAGGTAACTTGCTTTGAAATGTTTTCCTCACTTACTTGCACTATAGTCACCTGCGTTATCCAAAAAAACCTGAAGATGGCTGTAATTCTAGTTGCAAAAGCAGGTTTTTTTCAGCTATAAAGGCTGGGCTTACATCAGCGTTGCTGAATTGCACCCATCCAATAGATGTAATGCTCTTTTCCCTCCAGGAAGGAAAGTAGATTCAAAGAGAACATATACGCTTCCTCCAGCTGTTGTACCAACACCTTTCAGAGGAGGTGGAACAGAGCCACCAAAACAATATTCATTTTTCCTTTTTAAGGTTGAATTATAAGAACCATGACAATAATTTCACATAAATATACCTCATTTCCTCCCCAGAACACAGATGCAAAACTGTCTTCAAAATCATAACATTGAAAAAAAGTAAAATAACATTTTTTTTCTGAAATTATTTGTAGAGGCCTCTTACCAAGTTTGTTTTCCAGTCACTTCATTTTCTCCCATTCTGGTTCTGCTTTCTCACAATTTCTTCCAAGAAAAAACTCTAGAACTAGAATAAAATTTCTGAACTTCTTGCACACAGGGTAAGTGGACCCCCTATTTTCTATATTCCTGAAGTCTACCATGCCTGAGTGCTGCATCTCCCACTCCACACACTGGTCCTGGAAGCTAATTCTGAGAGGTAGTGCTCAGGAAAAGTTTGTATCACAAGTGCTTTCCACAGTTGAGAAATGCCTTGAAAGTTTTAGGTAGAAAACTAAAGAAATCTACAGGCAGGTACACTCAAAAACTGTTTTTCTTTTTTTGCTTTTCTCTTTCTGTAACTGTATTTACAATTTTCTGATTAACTATCTAACTATTTCCATTGCTAGAAATGCACGTTGATTTTCCCCTCAATGTTTGCATACCATTTTGTTTCATCCATTGAACACAAATAATTCCTTTCTCTAGAAGTAATGGATCCAAATAGAAACAAGTGGTTATAAACAAATGCCAAGAACTTTTGTGTGTTTATCAAAAAGCTACAAAGTTTGGCTTCAATTTCAGTGTGAAAGAGTAAACTGCCAAGTGAAAGGAAGGAGGTCTACTTGCAGGCATAACTGAGGGTCCTTCAGTCAGGGACATGCAATGGAGAGACAGGCAAAATCTTCAAGCAGATCCCAGATTGTTGTATTATGGAAGTGCCACAGACACCTCCAGTTTCTTCAGTGAGACTGAGTAACATTGCACATAACTGACCAAAATCATATTCATGGGTTCCCACACGCAGGGATGCTTGTTGAACAGGACCTTAGAGTGAGAATTTTCCTCACATCTTACTTGCAGTATTTCACCTGTAAATTCTCCCAGATGCTCTGTGATCATGTGTGATCTCCTTGGCATTCTACCTCTCCCCCAGCTCCTTTCCCCTTCTCTCCTCTCCATAAACTAACATCAGGGCCTTCAGCAGTTCATAGTAAATTTACAAGTCATTTAGCATAATCTTTGGACAACTTCTCAAACATTAACATGCCTACAAAAAAAAAAAAAAAAAAAAATCCCTAATTTCTTAATACGGAGCCGATTATGCTGCAGTTAAGTGTTCCTGAGTTTGATCCAATGATCTTCCCTTAAAATCAAAGAGAAGATCTGAATTCTTTCAGTTAATCCTGGTCTCTGGATGGGATGTTCTTGTCTTGTTCTCATGTCTCTGCTGGTTGTTTAATTTACTTGAATAACTGCAGATTGTTACAAAAAAGTCACTGCCTTTTAGACAATAAGAGGCTCTCACATCACCTTCCAAGAATTTCAATTGCTGCTGCTTTAAAGGCAGGCAAGTTACTTTTTGTCAACAATATTAATTTGGGTCATGAGTCTGGAAAACTTCAAACTTTATTGAACTTTATGAACCACAAGTACATCCAAACTTCTGTTTGCAGTGAAATAAAGTTGCATGTGTAAGTCTTTATTTGATGTTAATGTAGTAGGATTAAGGTTATGAAAACCTTCTAGACTGCCATAAGTAAGGATATATGAATCTTTCAGGACCTAAAGAGACATAAATACATTGATAATAATTTATGCATGGATTTTTTCACACCATAATTTTGAAGAGTTTCATAGACAGTTTTGTAATTGTTTACCCTGCAGATTTTGCTTTTAATTAGCTCATCCTTGGCAATGCAATTTAATTGCTAATGAGTTTCTTGAATGAATAATGACAAATGTTTTATTCTTTTACTGAAAATCATTTTGCACAGAAGTGGTTGACTTAATTCTATGCAGGATTTATCCACAACAGTTGGCTAGTATTAGTCTTGCCTTCAAGTTTGCAATGAAATCTGAAATAAGTTATCAGAATGTTTAATGAAGAGCAAGGTATATCCTACTTATTCCTGTACGCCAACAAATACTGCTGGTTGACTCTTGAAGATTTGGCTATACTCTAAACTCAAGCTACAACTAAGAAATACTATCATATCTTTCTCTGTACTTCACATAACTGTAAGCAGCTGAGTTACTAGCCAAGATTATTAATTCTACAGTCTTTTCTATAATAGCATCTGATGGATATCTGTTGCAGTTGTTAGCTGGAGAATTTCATTGTCTTCACCAGTGGAACTAAAGATCTTTTGAAGTGGATTTTTAGTTAAATGTACCAATTTTGCTGGAATTAAAAAAACAAAAGAACTGAAAATTCTAGGTAGCTATTGTCACTTATCTAATATTGTCACTTGTAACAAAACCATAAAGGTGTCCTGACTGGCTCAAGTATTAGTAACTTGTCCTCATAACTGAAGTTATGGCTTGCCCCCTATATCATATGCAGAATAAGAACAGGGCAAACATGTAGGATAAATTCTTGGTGCTATTACTTTCTCAGCTTCCAGCTGTTTACATTTCAGCAGCTTCCTGAGAAGGGTATGGTGTCTCTGTATTTAATAGCTGCCAGTGGAATATTTTTCCTTAGCTCACCTTGAGCTAAAGAAAACACAAACTCCTAGAGTCCGCTACATCCTGAGCAAAAACTTCCACGAATCAGTAACCCATTGCATGAGGAATCACTGCTTTTCATTTTTTCTGAACCTAGATTCATTTGTTTCCCTCTGCTCCCACACCAGAAGAGAGATACCCATCCAAGTTCTCCAAGATCTTTGTAGATTTCTGTGTTATCCCCCTCAACTGTTTCTTCTCCAGACCAGAGTCCTAGCTTACCCACTCATCCCTCTTTTAGAAAGTATTTCATGCATTTGATCATTCTTATTGCCTTTCTCTAAACTTCTTTGAGTTCAACGGGTATTAAACTTTGGAAAGGCTAAATAATGCTTTACAAGGTGAAATATAATGGGACTTCACATCAGACAACTTCAGAAATTATAGTAAGGAAGAAGAAGATAATAGTCTATACTTAAAGCCTAATCAAAACAGACAATAAAGTCAAGTAAAGTCCCCTTACAATGTGTAGCTAAAGTAAAAACCGTACCCAAACTAATGTATATATCAAGCAATCTACTCCATAAATTACTAATAACATGATCCAATGATGACTGAACTGCTTGAAAAGAATCCCGTCAGTTTCAAGGTCCACAGTATAAATAAAATTCTGTTTTGTGGCATTGGTGCTATCACATCTGAGAAGCAACAGAAAGCTGTTGCTTGGCTGTTGGAGAAATTTCATACAGGGTAAAGAAATGGGAAGGTTTGATTTGCTTCTAGCTGACATGGAAATGGTCAGTAAGTTTTTTGGGAGGCTGAGGTGTGAGGGACAGGGGTCTCCCTGTCTCCTCCTCTTGTGCCCAGTGCCTTCATACACTAGCCCTCTCCACTTTTCTTCTTCCTTGTTTTGCAGAAGGAGTGAAGGGGAGAACAAGGAGCCAAAGGCAGTCCTGCAGCAAGAGGAAGGGGTTGTGGAAGAGGAATGGAAGTGAGACAGAGACTGGTGCTCAGGGCTTCTTCTGCTGGGGATAAGCAAGAGGGCTTTACAGGCAGAAAGAAGAAGGGTTGGGAAGGCAGGCACTGCTCCAGCTGCCAGCCTCCACCTCTCCTGGCATGAGCTCTGCAGGCAGTTTGCATTCTGCCTGCTTTGCCTGTGCTCTGGTCCAGCCCTCTCTGGACTGTAGCCTGACACCCAGATACAAAGCTTAAATTACATGGGGAAAGTCTGAGTCTGCATACTCTTATGCCAGCTTGGAAATGTGATGCTTCTACTGCATAATTTGAAGCAATTTAGTTTTGCATGTGCCTCTGCATTTACTGTAGTTACCATGGTTATATTTCCACCTATCCCTAGATTTTTAAATAAATGCATTCACATGGCAGTGAATGGTTACTCTAATGAGTAAAAAGAAATAGAATACGAATCAGTGTGGTATGCAAAACACAAACAAACTCTATACCATTCTAATTAGCTGCTAAACATTTTTAAACACAGAGTAACTAAATAAATATAACTGTACTGTTAACATTGAGCTTCAGACTGTTTAAAACTAAAGGTGACTGATTCTTACATGACACAGCAATCTTATGAACATTGCATGCTTGCCCACAGTCAGCCCATTGCCTGTGGGCATCTATTAGAAAAAAGTGAGGTTTCTGAGCCAGGCTTTGAAAAATTATTCACCTACACTATACCTAAAGGATGATATCAATGAGAAGTTATACCAAAGGGTAAATGGTTTTGTAAAAGCACTGAGAATATAACCTAAAAAAGCAAAACAGAATCCTACAACTGAAATAGTGTGTTTCCTAATCTTAACGTAAGAACAGCACTCATGACACTGGTGTCAATTATTGGAACAAAAATTATGAAACAGTCTCAGTAGCACACAAATTTCTCCTCCCACCTTTTGCCAGGTTTAATAATTTTTCACCATAACTTATTTAGAAAGAATTATTCTAAACCAGAGTAAATTTCTCCAGTGTAAATCACAAAGTACTGTATAGAGATTACCATACTAAGGGACCTGAAGAAATTTATAAACTGAGTAAAAAATGAGAACAGATTAGAGAATGAATTTGGAAATCTTAATTGAAAAAAAGAAGCACCAAGGTTTTTCAAAAATCATTATTGCTGATTGAAAAAAAACCAGTAGTGGTTGTATTTTATTGTTATTTCAGTCCAGTATTGAAGGAAAGGAAGACCATAGATGTGTGTGTTATTAAAAAATATCAACATAAAAACTAAAAAAAAAAAAAAATTACATTTTTGATCTGCTGTGAGAGACACTTCAACGCATTACTTTTGAAAGTATTCTTTGAACCTGTTACATCAATGACTGATTCTTATTAAGGTTCAACAGCTAGACCAAACAAACTAGGACTGTACACCCATCTAAGCAGCCATAATAGCAAAAAAAATGTTAGCCCTTGCAGGTGTAGAAACAGAAGTTTGCCTAGGGAAAGTCCTTACTTCAAGTGTATCTTTCAAGAAAAGTGGGAGGGCTTAGCAACACGAGAAAGTATAGCCCTAATCCCCTCCTTGCTCTGAGTGTATTTTAACAAAGCAGATTGTTCCAAACAGCTAGTTTTGGCTTGAAACATCTTTACTGCAGTAGTACATATGTGTTTCTGAAGGACAGTCTTTTTGTGTACTAAGTAACTGTAACAAAACAGGATGTGTGGCCTATTAGATATGCTTTAAACAAGCCATTTTTGCAAGTCAGTGGGAAAAAGGGAAGTGGCAAGCTCTGCGAAGGCAGGGTCGTGTCGTCTCCTACCTTAATTCCCCCATTTTCACTTAAGAAGCAAGGAAAAGGTCACATCGCCATCACAACTGGAGGGGGGGTATATCAACCACCAAGACCCCACACACCGCCAGACTCATTTCAAGAACATTCCAAGTACTCAAAAGTTACTCATTCCAAGAATGTTCTGAGTGCTCCAAGTAAATAGTGCGTCTGCAGGTCAAGACTCCACCTGAAGGGAGGATCCCAGGAAGAAAGAGACTATAAAAGATGGCAAGACAGACTGGGCAATGGCACCCCGCCATCGAGGAACCATGAAACAGACACTGCAGGGTAAGACATCGCTGCAACCTAGGGTGGTGATATCTCTTCTTTTCTATCTCTTGTTTTCTCTTGTTTACTTTTACTTTTCTTTCTCATTTCTTTTACCCATCATTTGGGAATTATATAACTATAGAGGTAGTCAAGGACATTTTATCACATTTCTCTGCAATTAATAAAGGATTTCTACTGACCGTCTTGGTCGCTTGGTGCTAAGCTCACCTTTATTTGTCTGCAGGGGATCATGAAACTTAAACACGACTTGTCCTTTAACCCAGGGCTTTAGGACTCAGGTTGCGACAGTAACTTCAGTGTCTACTGAGGCTATCATTGCTGAGACTGTGCAGTCCATGCTTATTCTCAGCATTCCAGACTCCTGCTTAATTCCTACCAGGTTGTTTACTAAATCCTCAGTCAGATTGTTCAGATTTAAAAGACATTTCTGCCACTTCATGTCTTCACATCAGAGATAGAGATGTCTAGTATCAAGGAAGAAAAACTGGTTCTCAGCTGTTCATTCTCCTTTTTTTCCATCCTTCCCCCCTCCTTCTTTTTATCTTATCCTGCCTCATTTTTTGTTATAAAACCAAAATATAAAAGTTCCTGACAAAAGGCTTCCATGGTGCAAAATCATCTGTACTCCCTTCACCCTACTGCGATACAAACAGAATTGCTGTGTCAATGAACTGGGTGGACTGAACTACCAGACAAGGGTCAAGTGAAGAGAGGCAGAAAATAATGGGTTAGCTGGAGTATGCTAAGGTAAAGAGGTGCTGTGAATAAGGGGACAAAGAGATTGGTGTTAGTGGGATAAATCCTGTAGGGAAAGGAACTAGTCAGGAAGCCTGTGTAATCCACCTGTAATGCTAAGAAAAAAAGATTGCCATGTTTGCTTCATTATTTTTCACTATTAATTCCCACAATTTTCTTTGCAAAAAAGTGGCAAAGAGACAGAGAAAGAGACTGCCTACATAAGTCTCAGGGAAAGTTCCTGAAAATTACACAAGAATTATGTGAAGCCTGAAGCATCAGGGAAATTGTACAGATTGTGCAGAAGGTGAAAATTAAACTTCATGGCAAATTGTTTTAACCAGTTAACACCAACAATAACCAGTTGTCGATTTGAACATCTAAAATGTATATAAGAATGAAAGCATCAGGCTACACATTTTGGTTCTTCTTCCCTTGCTTTGGGTATAAGAGAAAGCAGAGTTGCCCTGCACAAATTCAGAAAAACACAGGTCATGAGACAGGCATTTCTAGACAGATTTTTAAGCAAGATATGCTTTAGTGTGATTAAATTAATATGTAAACAAAACATCTAACTTCGTAATTCGTTTTTTGTTAATTCTGTGTATCACATTTCTTTTTATGATAATACAACCTTTATTACATCAGCAAAGTTTTTTCACATCCTGTGCTTTCTCAGTTCTTGATCTTAAGTGGAGTTATAACCTTTTGTACCTAATTGTTCTTTTCTCTTTTGTTTCTCTTCATTATATTGTATATGCATTGTTTTCCTCTAGACAGGAACAAATGGTTCTGCCAAAAGAAGCAGCTCTACAACTTTAATGAAGTTTCTGGATGGTGCCCATGATTGATTTTAAACTAATCTAATTTCTTGTAAAGACCATGTATCTCTTCTAAGATCACAGCGTTTGACATCACAACCAGCCAAAAGCATCTCACATATGAGGGATAAACATCCTCAGAAGTACCACTGACTGAATGCAGAGCCTCAGTGTTTTCCACAAGGATGTCAGGAGAGAAAAGCATTGTCTCCTATACAGGAAGTCTATTTGTGAATAATGTCTATTCTTTCAAAACCCTAAAGATCTCAACAGCTGGTTTTGCAGCCAGATTTTGCAGTCATCTACTTCATACTCAAAACAAATGAAAAAGTTAGCATGAACTAGCAGGGCTTAGGACTTAAAGCCCAGCTTTTTAAGTCATGCATCTGCTTCTGGGCAAATGTAAATGGATGGGGCTACAATGTGTTTCACTTACGACGATTGTATCCTTATACCCAAAGGTGAATTCCATGAACCGCTATTATTTGATCATCTCTGTCCACTTTGGAAAAAAACCAAAAAGAATATGTCATGGTTTAAGCCCAGCTGGCAACTAAGCCCCACAGAGCCTCTCATTCGCTCCCCCCAGGTGGGAAGAGTAAAAGTGAGAAAACTCGTGGGTTGAGGTAAAGGCAGTTTAATATGAAAAGCAAAAGCCGCGCAGGCAAGCAAAGCAAAACAAGGAATTCATTCACTACTCCCCATCGTCAGGCAGGTGTTCAGCCATCTCCAGGAATGCAGGGCTCCATGACATGTAACGGGTACTTGGGAAGACAACTGCCATAACTCCGAACGTACCCCACTTCCTTCTTCTTCCCCCGGCTTTATATGCTGACCATGACATCATATGGTATGGAATATCCCTTTGGTCAGTTGGGGTCAGCTGTGAGGATGTGTCCCCTCCCAACTTCTTGTGCACCCCCAGCCTACTCGCTCCTGGGGTGGTGTGAGGAGCAGAAAAGACCTTGACACCGTGTAAACACCACTCAGCAGTAACTAAAACATCCCTGTGCTATCAACACCGTTTTCAGCACAAATCCAAAACACAGCCCCATACTAGCTACTATGAAGAAAGTTAACTCTATCCCAGACAAAACCAGCACAGAATATTTCCACAAGCTTCAGTGGAAACTGACTCCAGCTTGTAAATTAATCACACAAACGATATGGGCTCAATAATAATTTAATACTAAGTTTTGAAATAAAATCATAACATTTCATTAGTACTTTCAGTTCTTCCCTCCTCACTCATGCTTCCCCCTCCTACACGTTCAAAAAGAGCAAAATATTATTGAGCTATGTTAACAGTGACCATATCAAAACTACTATTGTAAGTTTTCAGGCCAGTGGGATTTTTTGAGAAATATTTTCAGAAGTGTGTTATAGAACTCAGTAACATCTCATTACCCACCCTAGACTCACAGGATACTTATTTATTACAATGTCCAGTTGATGTTTAAGCTTTAAGTGAAAGAACAAGTGAAAGAACAAGTAATCACAGTGTGAACCATTACAAGTACTAGCAATAAGGGAACCACCCTTTAAGTCAACTGTACCCTTTAGAGGGAAAATGCTGCTCTTACATTGCTACCTTCACTTCTGGTGTCTCTAAAGATTTATAGTATATGTCTGCAAAATGTGAGGTTAAAAAGTCATACTGGATAGAAGTGAATTAAAAAAGTCTTCCTGATCTGACTACTAGAATTAAAATAATAGAAAAATAGGACTGGAATGGACCCAAGGGATCACCTATTCTTTCCACTGTTCAAAAGATAGGATCAGTTACACCATTTTTTTCATGACACAGACTCCTCAGCATTTCTAAGTAATTTATGGCATTGTTTCACTACCTTTATCAATTGAAATAAAAAACACTGAAAATTACTATACGAATTTTTCTTGCTGCAGTTTAAGCCAATTTCTTCCTCCTGATCTTTGCAACAGCCTTTGCATACCTGACTTCTTGTTTTTCCCCATTTATTCTTTCACCTTCCTTGGGTTTAAATAATCCCAGTCCCTTTAACTTTCTCTCAGAAGTGATTTATTTTAGACTGCTGATCTGTCTCATTCAGATCATTCAGATCTTTCTTATTGAGCCATATCTTCCTCAAAATGTTGTACATCTTTCTCAAGCTGCCCAAAATAAAGAAAAAACCACCCACACTTGAGGCCTTACTAATGGTAAATAAATATAAAAAAAGAATAATTGTTTAACATTTCTTACAAGCTCTATTTAAGTTACATTCTAGTACACATCCTAGCATTTTCTCTTACAATCTTGATGGTTCATGGCTAGCTTCTTTCTTATCATAATCTGAAAAATCTTTTTTTCATGTTTGCTTTCTAAACAGTTAGTCCTATCCTGAATTTCTGCATCCTATTATTACCACACAAATAAGAGTTTTTCATATTTATTATAATGAATTTTGTCCTTATTTCCCATACTGTATTTCTAATTTTTCAAGATGATTTTGAATTTTAAACCCTTTCTCCAATGCAGTTGTTATCCAACTTTGTTTCCTATAGTGTATTTATTAAGTAAACTCTTTATTCCCTTATTTAAGTACCTAAAAGTACCAAGCAGTGCCTCTGCAGACCATCACATTCTTCTATCTATTAGAGCACCGATTCCCACACCATGGTACAGTTGTCTTTTGCATGTATGTGAGTTTCATCTAGAGCATGTTTTGCAAACCCTCTTATGAAGATGTCCTATAAGGGAATTTTAAATGATTTTTTCAGATTGGATATCCTGTGTTGAAAACCTAATTTAAGATACATGACAGTAGCACAGTTTTTCTTTCTCCCTTTTTTTTTTTTAACTTAATGTGTTCTTAAATTTATCAAAAGTTTGATTTCTCAAGCTAGACGCAAATTAAATATTCTGGTACAGAAATCTAAGATTCCAATGCACTATTGCATGGACTATTAAATAATAATAACCTGTAAAGATTGTATCAGATTAATAGATAAAAATAGAATAATTACATATTACATGAGATCTAAACCTCCCATCTAAATGTCATCAGTGTGACATGCTTGTTGTTCCATAAAGCAGATCAGAAACAGATCTCCTACCAGAATTATTTTTGGTTTTCTGGTTTTCATCTGAATACAGCCAGATATCTGAGGAGGTAAGGTTTGCTCTTAAAACTTCTTTGAGTCTTCCTGAATCTTCTGGTGAAGATAGTTCCTTATTAATGTATTATAGCATTTCTGATTTTTCCATCATAGCATTTCTACTTCAACAACAGATATGTCACTAATACAGGGCACAACTTAATATAGAATTCAGTATTTTTTAAAAAAATTATGTACTATTAAAGTGAACTAAAGATGCAAGTTACAATATCAACTCTTGCTTGCTTTTTATTCATAAATAATTAAATGGACTGGAAAGTATTGCCAAATGTCAAGAAAAAGTATTTGGATTAATGAAGAAAATAAAATTCAGAAAACGCATAGGAAGTCTAAATAACTGTTTCTAAGAACAGATCCTGTGCTTCTGCTTGATTGCAGTTAAAAGCCAAGAACTTTTAACCTATAGTAAGCTTAAGTATGATATTTAAAATAGCTATTTTATCAAATACTATTTAAAAGAGTATAGGATTTAAAATAATAAATTATCTCTCTGTCCCACAATACCATTGACAGATCTGAAGTTACTGAAATAACTTTTTTGATTTTGCTAGGTCTTTATGTACTCACTTAAGGTACTAACATTTTCCCCCTTCTGTTTGTCATTCATTAGTAGCAATTAAGACTACTTGAAAACCAAAATCTTTTGTGAAAAAACCATCTCTTTTGCAATGGTTGAAAGACGAATATTGTTCAAAAAAAAGTGGCTATCAAAACAGATTAACATTTAGGTTTTTGACATTTAATTTTGCCAATGCTTTTTATTTCTATTTTTTTCTCCAGTAAAAATATACAAATATCACCTTTTGAAAAAACGTAAACAATTCATGAAAACAATCAGCATTACCAAAATATTTATCATAGAAAAAAAAGGGCTATTTGGGCACAAAAAGTTGTAACATCTAACACTTTTCATTTGAAACATTTACTATTCTAGCAGCAATAGAATATAAGAAATATTATGCACTTCGCCTTCCACTAAAACCAGCTTATGATCTTTCATTGTGAGGGTTGCTAACAATAGTACACTGTTGCCTCTGTACACAGTTGCATTAATTATAGAGCTATAGTTATATAGCTATTTTAGAATGAGCATTGCAAAAGACGTATTTTGGCCTCTGTATGCTTTCTGTCTAGCACACCACTACACATGAATCAGCACAGATGCCAAATGTAAAATACTGATTTATTTGGTTTGCTGCCACTCATGATCTAATAATTCAGAAAGGTCACTTGTGGGTGGCCCACATGCTATGGAGACCTCAGGTAACAAGGAGGAGCAGATTGCCCTCACCTGCAAAAAACTGGCAAGTACAAACTTCTTTCTTTGGAAACAAGTCAAATCACAACACTTTTTTTCAAAAAGCTTCCTCCTTCCTTCATCCTTTATTTTATGAAACAAAGTAATAAAAGAATTTGTGCTTTGAAAGGATGCAAGAAACAGATTGGTGTCAGCACCCCCTCCAACCGTAACACGCTAGACTGGTTCACATGAAGTATCATCTGCCAATTTCTGTGACACTGCTCTCAAAATAAGGTATTACTCAGCATAATGATGGCAGAATCTGCTCCTGAGGGAATGCAACCTTGTATGTGTTCAAGGAAAAGAAAGAGAGATGCACACATGCAAGGAGAATAAAAGAAGGACAGAGACACTAATGTCCTTGAGCAAATGTATTCTTTTTTATTTCTCTGTACTGTTTCAATCTAAACCAATTTCTTTAGTGTCACGAGCAAAATTTAGCTTGTACAAGCACAGAGAAAAAACTGCTATGGAGACTGAAAAGAAACACTGCTTTATTCTAAGCTGCCTCCTAGTCCTCTGCAATAGATGGTTGAAAAGTTAAGCACACAGCAGTCACTGACTTCAAATTAAGTGGTAATGAATGCAGATTTCCATGAAGATTCCACGAGTTAGTAATTACAGTTTTATTGCAATTGGAAATGGTGAAATAAACTCAGTCTCCACTGTCCCATACATGTAATTGATGAGTTAATTTGTCTTCAGCATTCTTACAGTTTTAATTTCTCCATCAATGCCATGAAAATTAATAGGATGCAAAATGTATAAAATCATTTCCCCCAAGAAACCACTGTTCACTACCAGTGAAGCATATTTATTTGATTTGCCTTTGCTGTGGAGTCACCATCTTTTTTCCCTTCCTTTTTTCTTTTTCTTTTTCTTTTTCTTTTTCTTTTTCTTTTTCTTTTTCTTTTTCTTTTTCTTTTTCTTTTTCTTTTTCTTTTTCTTTTTCTTTTTCTTTCTTATTTTTATTTTTATTTCTTTTTCTTTTTTCTTTTTCTTTTTCTTTTTTTTCTTTTTCTTTTTCTTTTTCTTTTTCTTTTTCTTTTTCTTTTTCTTTTTCTTTTTCTTTTTCTTTTTCTTTTTCTTTTTCTTTTTCTTTTTCTTTTCCTTTTTCTTTTCCTTTTCTTTCTTTCCTCAGTGACATTCTCAGACTTGGCATTTTGCGACATTTTCAGTTTCATATTGCTAACAATCTGGCTGCAGAATTAAAAGTACACCCAGAGGAAAAGTTACATTCAGGCATAGCAGCAGAAGTTTACATGGGCTCCTTTCCTTACGAATATTTACAAGTAGACAGCTTTCATATGAAAAGGCTAGGTTGAGTTTTCATTTTGTTTTTTTTTCTCTGTTGTGGTTTCTGTCATGATTCATTTAATTTTGTAAAACCTGTGGCTCCATAGCATTCCTCTGGGATTCAGTCAAGCAATAATAAACCTGAATAAAAAGAAATTACTGCTCTGCAGCAGACCATGGTTGTACGAGGTGAAGGGAGACTCTCACAGAATGGGGAAGAAATAATCCTCCTGGAATAATTACTCTTAATCTCTGTTCCACACACATCTGGAGAAGCGACCTGCCTTGCTATCTTTTGGCAAGACTATCATCTGCATTTCTGCAAGGGATCACTAATGTCCCACTAGCTGCTGTGCAGGCTATGGTGTTAATCCCTTGCCAACTGCAGCAATTTTTGTTTCAGGTATGTATGGTTTTTAATTTTAATTGATGTGTACTGTAAAACATTACCTCAAGAACAGTCCAAAGCAGTCCAAGAAATGCATCCTCATTTAACCTCCAGGAAGGTGAGGAAATAAAGTGCTCTTTAGGGGAAGGGATGAGTCGGGACTGTTTGCACCTGCAACGGCTAATTTTGTTCAGGGCTGAGGCTTTTTACCTCGATAATGTCTCTAATATCAATGGGAAAAGGATGAAATATTAATTCGTCTGACCTGCAGGGCTATTTGCTTCAAGGTCTGAAAGTTTGGCTGCATCTATATCTGCAGGCCAAGTTACAATTTAAATCTAATTAAAAACATCTTATTCAAGTAACATTTAGGGATTTTTTTCCTAACCTCATATTGGTGTGAAGCTGTTCTTTTGTCTCTGTTAGATCTACAGGGTATTTTTCCATCAGAAATTTTTCCTGTGGCAAAATGGCTTTTCTGCTACACAAGAATGTTGGTGGTACCCTCCCCTCCTTTCCATTTTCTACAAAAAATAATATTGTTTAAGTAATTGGTTTTTAGTTAGTTTCAAGTGTTCAAAGAAAATAGACAAATATTTAAGAAAAATTCAAGAGTTCTAGTATAAAGGAAAGGCATCATAGGAAAAGAAATAGTTTCCCAAAATGCACTATGAGATAGAAAATGAACGAATACATCTAGTTTTCCAGAAACCTATTTAGCCTGCGGGGGGGGGGGGGGGGGGGACAAAATTTGAAATATTCAATGTATATAAACTTTTAAAAATACCCAACTGGATCTTAACTCAGAAAAAGGTGTGAAAAGACACTCAACAAGATACCATGTCTCTCTTTTTCCCTCCACAGTGTGTATTCCCAAAAAAAAGTGAGCACACACTGCCTAGTGATTTGAATAGTAGAAAAAGAGAAAGAAAGAGCAAAATGTAAGTCTAGAAACAGGCAGGGCTCACTGACAGAAGATAAATTTATATCCACCTTGCTGCCAATATATGCTTTCTTGCTGCAGTTTCTTTATGGAAGTCACTCAGCGAAGACATAATTATTAAAAGTGCCAGGCTGAAGCTTAAGTAACGGTGGAACTGTCATACTTATTTCTATCTACATAGATTTATTAAAGGCATCCCAGCTATGCTCCAGGCACTAGCATAAATATTAAAAATACGAATCAAATGGTTGTGACACTCAGGGCTGCCGCTGGTGGGTTGTGAACCTGCCATAAAAAGAAACAGACTATAACTGGACATCTTGTCACCTCAACCTATGCCTAGCTAGGTAAAATGACCAGCCTTGATGGTCAACAGCTGGAGGCTGTGCTTATCGGGCCAGTGAAAAGTATATCATATTTACAGCCACTGCTTAGACAACAGAAAATCCCCTTCCTCCAGGTTTATCTACAAAGCCACTGTGCCTCCTCTTTTTATAGGTGAAGACCAGGAATATGTCAGCATCAGCAAGGTTAAACTTAACATTACTAATGCATCTATATAAATAATATCAGGCATGAAGCTTGTTGTTATTTTCTTCTACAGCACAGTTATTTTAATGATCATGCTGTGTATTTTGTGGAGGAGAAGTCTAAAAATTCCAATTTTCTTGTGATTTTAGTGAGCACTCGAGTGTAAATAGTAGCTGTTTTCCCCACAGCATCTGTCTCCTGTCCTTATCATATTTTTTTCTTTAGCAAATGCAATATTCTGTCAGCATACATAGCTCCATCTATTTTCATTACCCTTCTACTTTTCGTCTAAATCTGATTACTTTATATATAACAAAGACCGTAGCTGTTATGGATAAGAACTTCTTAAGCACAGAACAGACTTCATGTTTGTCTCTTCACAGTTTCCCAGCATGCAAGTATGGCTTAAAGTTTATAAATTTAGAAGGCAGAAAACCAATTGATTTATTCTTTACTTATACCTGCAAGATTCTGGACTACAGCCATTACCTAGCATGCCTATCAACTAAAAGATCTCCTTCCTTATTATATTGCTTGCATAATCTAGTCAGCACTAGAGCAAAGGTATTATCATGGAGGATTTGTCTAAAAAAGGTCAACAATGTGTACAACAACAAAACAAAAAAAATCCATTTTTATATTTTCTAATATATTTGTGCTTGCACTCGACAATTTCTTAAAGTGTGAGGGAGAAAATCTGCCCAATGGCAAGTCATAGTGTGTGACAGATGTTACTTACACAACTATGGTGGACTTGCCCACTGGCAATGTTTCAAATTAATGCTGTGAAAACAACCTCTATTACAGTGTTTTCACTTCTCAAGCATTACGTACAGTTCTGGTCTCTTCAGAGTCAGAATGCAGATAGTGGGGTCTGAAAAGATATAAGAAGAGCTAATAAAATTATTAGGAAGAGGGACTAGTTGCCTTACAAGGACAAAATAAAAATGCTAAACTTCTTTCTCCATTTGAAGAGGAAAAGGCTGCAGAAGAATATAATTAAGGTTTGCAAAATCATGATTGTGGTGGTAAGATGAATGCAGAACTTCTGCTCAGGAAATCCTGCAACACTGGAATCATGGGGTGCGTGCTGAAACTATCGGGAGATCATTTTGAAAAAGAAAAGGAAGTGCTTTTTTACACAGCAGATCATGATGTGGGATGTGGCATCACAAAAAATTTACAAAGGCAAAGAACATTAGCAAATTCAAAAAACGATTCGCCTGATTCATGGATAACCAGTCTTCAAACAGACCTGTAAAGCAGACAGGTACCAACATCACTGCCACTGTTGGAGTGAGACGACCAGGTCAGACCGACCATCAGCATGACCTCCTGGAGAATTTCTAACATTTCTTTGTTTGAAACATAACCCTTTTCATTTGCTTGCAAAATCTGACCTGTGGACAACCTTTCATAATTAAGCTTCTGGGCCAAGCCGTGTTTTCTTCTTTAGTGGTGTACCACCAGGTGTCTACACAGCTTCTGAGAACAGCTGAAACGTAAACAGTAACTTACTATAGCTAATCTCCCAAATGAGGGCAAATCTTCCCTTGGACGTGAGTCCATGACAACTTTATCAAACAATATTTTACATTTTTTCCTAATCTCACAGTTCTGATAATGGAGGATTCAAATTTTAATGATTTCACGTAAGATTTTTAATAGGGAACCCATTTTTGCCTCAAGTCTGGAAAAATTCCCATGTCACCAAAAAAGGGCTGCAAAATTTGACACCAAAATCCACCTGTCCTCATCAGAAGCCCGCACAAAGCAGGTAAGGGACCGACTTGTCAGCTATAGGATGACCTCTGTGTCAAATCACAAAAGCACATCTTCACTGTATGATAGCTTTCCTCACAGGGGTCTGGTCTATGGATAAATGGGGAACATGTACCTACACACTGTTCCCAGTCTTTTAATCATTATAAACCACTATAAATAGAACAAGAAAAAGAGCAGCAGCAAGCAGAAATAAATACTAGAATGGGAGAAAACAATTTTAAAAAACAGTAAAATGAAGATAGACAAATCATCCTTCAACACACAAGTTACACAAAGTACAAAATTTGTCAGATGAATGATGGGTAATATTTTTTGAAGTTGCAGTTTGTTCTCAGTATTCAGCAACAAGAAAGGGAAAAGATCAATGTAAGAATACCTCTGTCTTTTGAAAAATAAAAGAAAACTTCTTCTATTCGTCAGGGATGACCCAACAAGAGTTAAGTTTGATCTACAGTATTAAGCAAACAGAGTCTCACATGAAGCAGAAGTATATTGTATTGTAGGAAAGCAATATCTCTTCTAAAAGCTACTATTTGGTTCTCCCTATTCCCTCCTGTTTGTGTGTAAACTCTTACAGAAATGGTGCACTGCACCAAAATTCACCTATAACTGGCAGTTCAAATAAAAAAGAAGAACCAAATTGTAAAGAATACAGTGAAATGAACACTTTGATAAATGTTTCTTAGGCAATGATGCATGCAGGGTTTCTAATTTTAACATAAAGGCAAAGAATACACAGTACAAAACATATTTTTAAAACCTTTTGTTATAACAACCCTTTGCCTTTAAAGATAAACGAGATATTTCTTCTGGCTTTGTTTTTTTTTCCAAAATACAGTACTTCTGTTTGCACAAGGGTGTGAAAGATCAAATCATTGTCTACAACAGCTTGGAAAGAATACAGTCAGACTTGACTAGCATGATGATATTTCTAAGTTCAGCCACAGCGCAAAAGATACAAACCCCTCAGGTGCCTGTCAGAGCCAGGTTTGATCTCCCAGGACAGATTCATACTGTGTTTTGGGCTTTCTCCCCTGTGTCCACTTGTCATTAGTGCCCATTTCTGATGATGGTGAAAGGTTGTTACATAGCAGCATACAGTCTTTGCTGTCGTTGTCCTTTCTCGCGGGGTTATACACATTTTCCCCCTTCATAGATATTGATGAAAAGCTTTTGATCATTTCTGATAATCTGGTGAAATAACCTGCCTTCATGCTCCCTTTGTGCAACTGGCCTAGTCCTTGGTCCTGCAAAACAATTCCTGCAAAAGGAAGGCGATAGTAGTTCAACTTGTCTGGGAGAGACGTCCCTTGTGCTGAAACAGCCCCTTGTGTCCAGCATTCATTACAGCTCCTGACGTGCTAATGAAGCATCCCGGTATTAGCTAACAGATGGTAAGGAAAACATCCAAAGCCCCTCACACCATTTCTGTTGAGCTGTGTCTATCACACCCATGGCCATTTGCAATTTTCATAAAGGAAGGCATTCAGGTAAAGGAAAAACAAATCTGCTCCTGAATTTACAGGTGCCTGAAGGGACTTTTTGACATAGCATTCTCAGAGCTATTAAGTGCTGTGATAACAAAGTTAATACCTGGAAGGAATTTGCAGGTTGAGAAATTTATAGTTTTGTTCACAAGAGCTAGGTCAGGTCAGCACAGCAAAACAGGGACATGCCTTTGTTAATTAAAAAAAATGTGAGGTAAAAGATAGGACTGACAGATTGTCCGGCAAAAGCCTTAGCATCAATTCATCTTATAACAACAACTTAGAATACATTTTCTGCTATAAGTTACTTCATTCAGGGGAATGTGGAACACAGTCTGCTGGCAAAATCTCAATATTTGTAAGTTTCCGAGTGCTTTTTTAGTACGCTAAACCAGTTTAACGACACTGGCAAAGCATTTCAAAGGTAGCCAGCCCAAATATCCCTAAACTAACACATAACTCTGCAGTAAAGCTCCTACTTGCATATATTTTGATCACATAGGTTATCTTTTTCCATATTTCAGACTGTATGCATTTCAGACCATGGGACATTGATTCCTTGATATAAAGAGGTTCAATGTCTGGACTAGACCTCCTGTGGGATAAGGAATACACAGTTATTTTGAATTCATTGATTTCAACAAAACACAACTGGAAAACAAGCAGAAGTGAAATATGTTCTTCTAGATTCATGTTTCACTTCAGCAAAATCTGAAATGTTTGTCATTGAAAATCTATTAAATCTAAGTAGACCTAAGAAAAGAACATGAAAGTGTTCTAAGACAGGTATTGGCTTGGTCATTATGCATATGTTAAGCTTACCATCTTCATTTTGGTTTTATGGCAGGTTTTTTTTGTTGTTTTTTGAACAAATGTCTGTTTTCATGTTTAAATCTGAACAAAAATCCAGGCATTTGCTACATATTTTAGGCCTGCATTAATATTTTAACTGGCAAAACAGTAGACAGCTGTTATTAAAGGGTGTACACTGGTTTTCTTTTTAAATGCCTGACTGGTAGAATCTAGTGAACTAAGTAAGATTATTGTAAATTTCTAAGTAGGAATTTGTAATTTTTTGTAAATATTAATTTAAGAACTTCCATGATGCTTTCAACACATTGAATTGTACTCAAATTCCAGCTCCATGGTAGTTCCTTTCCTAATTTCTGTAAATAATGGTAAGGATTTTCTTATAACTGAATGCTTACCAGTGGAAGAGTGCATATCTGAAAAAAGCAACAAACACTGTGAAGCAATTCAGAGCCACATTATTGGCAAAGAGATACAGGGATTTTATGTTTCCACTTGCTTCCAAGTTTACCAAAGCTATCAGCAGACCTTACCTAGCCTTTCCAACAAGAGACCTGATGGAAGGCAGAGAAAGGGTTTTGCAGTTTATACGAAATGCCACCTAGCCAGAATGAAAAATTGGTAGAAGCAACATAATTTACAATTTAAGGTTACTGTATATTAATGATTACTACATTTTACTGAATCAGCAAGTTAACATGAGGTCTCTGATATATCCTCCTCTTCTGATTTATCAATCATTAATAGTAACAATAAAGATATTCTTTGTTCCCCAGTGTTCTTGGCTAACCCAAAATGCCCTGTCTAGCTATTGTAATAAAAGTAATCTGCCCAATAAATGTTGCCAGCCTCTAAGCCTCTTGAGTTTATTCCAGCTATTAACATCTTCTGGGAAGAGGGGTGTGTTCACTGATACTTGGCAAAGTACAGAGAGTCAGGGCTATCTGTTTGGCTCTACTATCGGAATAAATTAGTAACTACAAAATTTGTTTCTTGTGATGTCCAAACAAACCAATAAGCTGAAAAGAAGCATTTTGGAGGAAGAAAACAATACTCTATATAATAAAACCAGTGTGGTGTTTGTCAATACATAGATTACAGCAAGCACAGGAAAGGCCACAATCCTGAAGAAGGATCAAAAGTAAAGACAGGTTTGTAAGTGCTACTGGATTTGCAGCACATTGATAATCTTGCTGAATCACTGATGTGACTTGATTTCCCTGTGTACATTACATCACAGACATCATATATTTAAGAAAAAAAAAAAAAACTTGGTCAATGTATCTTCTGAATGACATGATCTTACACTGTTTGTAGAACCTTAACAAGCCAAACATTTTGAAGAATAGGAGAATAAAATCACCCGGTGAAAAATAGTATATGTGTGGATGTTATAGGAAAAGAACAGGAAAAGAGTGTATTCTGTTATATACTATTTTTTCTCTCAAATTAATAATGAAAGTTATATGAAATTATCTATTTTTTTTTTAAAAGTTCCCCTTTAGTTTCCAATCTATAGAATACCTGGCTGGTTTTTCTCATGAATAAAGTAAGGAACTCATCTTCCACTGATCTTAAACCTAGGGGTTTATTCCCAGAACCTGTATAGGTAATTATTACATCAAATCATTTTCTGATTTCTAGATGGTGACTGAAAGTTGACTAGTCACTTTTGCTGTAATCAAGGCAGCAGCCAAGACAATTTTCTCAATGGTCTATCACACAATAGCAAAAAGTGGCATTGACCATTCCCTTTGTATAACATGTTAGTGGTTTCTGGAGTCCAAACATTTTATTATGTCAAAGATAAAAATAAATTCTACTGCTTTTCACCCTTCTTTTGTCCCCCTACTTCTTTCCATAGCAGCTTTCTAAAACATGCAAAAATTACCCTATTACATGAAGATAACTAGAGAAGCTGGGTAGGTTCATTTGTAGTTTCAGAATTCAAATCTGAACAACATTTATCTTATATAAGTTACAGTTTAACCAACTTCTTTTAAATAAATTTAATATTAACAACAAAAAAATCTCTTTTGTTATAAACTCAATAAACTTCACTAAAAATAACTTAGTTGGGCCCTTAAGTAAATCATATTATTTATATTTTTAAGAACAAAACAAGAAGTTGCAATTGCCATGAGAATTACAATATACCACCTTGTACAAGTTAGGCTGGTGCAACCACCACAAACTTTTGTGAATGCACCTGTTTCTATAAATGCTTTGTCCTCTCATCCAGCTCACCATCTGCCTTATCCACCTGTTGCATGATGCCTAAATCTTAGGCTGAAGTCCCTAGTGTAAGGACTGTTTTGTGCTATTTCTGAAATGCTTGGGACAATTAATTCTGACCCCTGTTGAGGTTGTTAGGGACTTCTATCATTCAGGCAATGAATAATTAGAAGATCAGAAATATAAAACACTCTGTGGTGATTTCACATAGTCTCAGACATAAACTTAATATTTTCAGCCAAATGTGCTCTCAGCAGCTATGAAATAAGCTTAAAACTCTAGCACCTACAACACTAGAATTCAGGCCAATATGCTCCATATTCTACATTACAAGGACTGTGATGATGACCTGATCTTGAGAAAGGATAGCTTGAAATAAGTATGTCTCTAGAAATGGCAGAATCTTGGAGTCAAAAGCAAGTGTGCAGAAAGATTTTATAAACTGAAAACATTTTCCATTTTCTCTAATTTAACGGAAGCATATAATCAACAAATACTCACATCTTGGATTTGGAATGAACACCTTGACTGATAGTTCAGTAATATCATATATCATCCAAACCTGAATTGCAGTGACTCTGTAGCCCTGATTCAGTTTATGGTATGAATTGTCCATTCAACCCTAAACTAAAATGCCGGTAGAAAAACACAGTGGTAATTATGTATTTGACATCATCAAAACCCCATGAAACTAAATTAATTTCTTTGCATTTGAGAGAGGAGAAATGGATTTACTTTTTGGCAAATTCTCAGAATTTAAGTTTATCAAACTATGTAGTGTTCATAGCGTAGGCTGAAAGTTAACTTAGAAAGCAGCAAAAATATTTTGTATTTTGTATTTTGGCTGGGTGAATGGTGCATTTCCAGATTGTACGTTTAGTACAAGGGATTAGCTGAAGCCAATTTGGAAACAGGGCAGAAGGAAAAAAACATACATTAAAAAAGGATATGAAAACACAAAAAATGCTAGCAAACTTGTTAATGGACGCTGGCAGGCAGCAGATAGCCAAGGTGTGCCTAACATTGATCAGTGGCTTTGCTCTGATCTGAATGGATGCTGGCAGGCAGCAGATAGCTAAGATGTACCTAATATTGATCAGCAGCTTTGCTCTGATCTGACATCCAAAAAAGCTTTTGAGTTTTAAGAGGCTTTGGTGAGCAGCTCACCCTTCTCTCTTGGCAAGAGCAGGAAGAAACATCATTTGTTTGGAATTTTTCCTTCTGCCAGTGGCAATGACCATTTGGGCCCCCCTTTGGCAAGCAAGAATTTTTGTTCAGCTTTTATAATCTGGATGTAGTGTCAATTGCCTATAAACAGTAAAGCACTTTCCAGTTCAGTAATGTGTCTACTGAGGCTCTTCATATTGCTCTGTCTGGTACGAAATACCAACTTTCATGACAGACATCTCTCTGCGAAGGTGAATGACTTCCTTTCATTTCTAGTGATAGCATTTCAACTCAAATTTGAGTATGAGCTTGAATGCCTGCTCCTGGATTCCTTCTTCAGACAGGCAGTTGGTATCCCTCGCAAGCAGCAAGGCATCACAGTACATATGGTTTTGTAGTTTTTATCTTAAGACACTAACTTCCAGAATTCAGAAATGCTTAAGAATTACATACCATATTTTTCTCCTTCTGAACACAAGTTGCAATTCTTGCTGCTTCAGACTGAAAGAGGGATGCTTACAGACTGGTCACACAGAATTATGTGTATGATGTACTACGTCTTTTAAGATTTCAGATTCTTATTACTTTTAGAATATTTTGGTTTAAATATATGCAAATGACAATGAAAGCCTGTTATCATCGGGAAATAGCTAATTTATGTAGAAAATGTACCTAAATTCCCCAACTCATCACACCAGCTGCTTAAACAGAATCACAGAATCAGTACGGTTGGAAAAGACCTGTAAGATCATCGAGTCCAACCTGGGGGGGGGGGGGGGGGGGGGGGGAACCCACAACACACAACATCAAAAAACCCACCAAAAAAAAAAAAAAACCACAACACAACCACAAAACCCACGCCACACAACAACAATAACAAGCCACAACCCACCCAACACCACACAGCACCATGTCCATCAAGCTACATCCCACAATGCCACATCCACACGCTCCTTGAATACCTCCAGGGAGGGTGACTCTACCACCTCCCTGGGCAGCCTATTCCAGTGTCTCACCACTCTCTCAGTGAAGAAGTTTTTCCTAATGTCTAGCCTGAACCTCCCCTGTCGCAACTTGAGGCCATTTCCTCTAGTCCTGTCACTATTCACTTGGGAGAAGAGACCAACACCCACCTCTCTGCAACCCCCTTTCAGGTAGTTGTAGAGAGCGATGAGGTCTCCCCTCAGCCTCCTCTTCTCCAGGCTAAACAACCCCAGCTCGCTCAGCCGCTCCTCATAAGACTTGTGTTCCAGACCCCTCACCAGCTTTGTCGCCCTTCTCTGGACACGCTCCAGCACCTCAATGTCCTTCTTGTAGTGAGGGGCCCAAAACTGAACACAGTATTCGAGGTGCGGCCTCACCAGAGCCGAGTACAGAGGCATGATCACCTCCCTGCTCCTGCTGGCCACACCATTTCTGATGCAAGCCAGGATGCCGTTGGCCTTCTTGGCCACCTGGGCACACTGCTGGCTCATATTCAGCC